>NW_007727720.1:205101-245740 GCF_000696425.1 Galeopterus variegatus | reverse complement strand
AAAAAAAAAAAAAAAAAAAAAAAAAAAAAAAAAGGAAGGAAATCACATAGTACCTTGAGGAGTTAGGAGATAAAGGAGTGTAGATTCCTACATATGAATGAAGGAAAAGATGTCATTAAATAGGAGAAAATGGGAACCAGAGAAGTTACATTGTGTGGATTCCAGGAGAAGAGTGAATCAAGATCCCAGGAGAGAGGATGACTTCAGGGAGAAGTGTTATGATGTTAGAGATAGGAGACTAAAGAGAGAAAAAGAATTAGTAGAGACAAAGGTAGAGAAGGGCATAGAAGTTGAAGCCACCTGCTGTAAGTGGAGGTGGTATTGGTGTCTCGAGGATAGTGGAACTGATGATAAGTAGCTACCTGTGAAAAACATGCCTAAGATCACCAGCTATTCACAGGTGGTCAAAAAATATAGCCCTTTGAAAGCAGGGCTTCCAATTTTCATGACAGAGCCAAGTCATCTTACAAGGTGATTGATAAACTGTACGAATGTATGTAAAAATCATTGTCACCTTATACAGTTTAGTTGTTTTACTTTATGAAAATATTCTCAGTTTTTCTATGAAGATGGTGCCTTTGACTAGTCTTTTGGTTAATTCTTATGATCAAAGTCTTTATTCGGAGCACAATTTTATCATTTATATTTGTTTTGTGTGTAATTCCCTGCACACACTCTTATTTTTAACAGACTGAGTGTTCTGATAGAAATAGCAGATAAACTCTTTTGTTTAAATCAACCTACCAAGTAGAAATAAAGGCCAGTATAAGTGACATTGCACTTTTCTGAATTGACTAAATTGTCTAGTCATTTTGATGTCATAAATCAAATGTATGCAAGGTAAAATGGCATCGCTCAAAAATACATAAATAAAAGTCTTTTTTTCTAAATTTATTAAAAATAAATGTTAGATAAACTTTCAGTAAACCTACAAACCTTTCCCAGGTAGATTTTTAAAAATTCAAATTGGAAAAGTACCATAAAAGCCTACCCAGGAGATCAATGCCACAAGCATTTTCTACTTCTCTTCGAGTTTCCCCTGCTGTCAAACACTACAAATTCATCAGAATGGCAGAATAATATAATTACAGGTAAAAACAATATTTTGGGATTCACATCAAAATGGAACGAAATTCAGAGTTCAATACAAACAAGTTGTTAAACTCCTAAGCCTCTTTTTATTTATCTCAAATTACCTACCTTATACGTTCTTGTGAAGATTAACAAAGTATTGCAGAAAATGCTAGCATTATGTGAAGAACGTGTCTTAAAAATCTTGGCAATCATCATCATCATCATCACCATCATCTTTGTCAATATGTTTACTATTTTAAAAGTGAGAAGAGAACACCTAACATCTAAAAAGCTACCAAAAAAAAAAGCTATATGCTTTTTATAGATTAATTTTTCAGGTAGAGATTTTTCACCAATAACTTCTTGGAGATTTGTTTTTTAAATGATAGTTTCCAAATGGAGTGTGAACCTAGTCACTAGTCAATGTAACACCATGTCGGTAATACCATAATTCATAAGGCATCACTGAGTTTAATTTCTAACAGAAAGTAAGGATTAAATCAAGATGACAAATATCTATTAAAAAAGTTTTATGAGCACAGCCACCGTGTACAGTTGAGCAAGTCATACCCTGCAATACCCTGGGCGTGCATCTTATTTTGCCTAGTCATCTGTGTGAATGGAAAAGCTTGCAGTTGTGCAGAGTACAGTCTCAGTGGCTGTGGATAATATTCCTGGAAAAGTTAACCAAAAGTGATAAAGGAACGTTGAGAAAGAAGAAAATCGCAAAATAAGGCATTGGCATTTGAGCTAATTACCACCCCCACCCTCCAAAAAGTTGTGATTACAACTGATTAGGAAAAGGTTCATTGAAATATTTCCACTTAAGAGGTAACATAGCAAAGTGAAAAGAAAACATTGGTTTGGGAATTAACAGACATGGGTTTGAGCCATTTAGTACCTGTGTAATGTCAGGTCCATGGTTTTCAAATCTGATACCGGCACTGAAGATATGAAATTATAGTTCATATTTGTTCATATGAACAAATTATAGTTCAAGGATTACTAACATTTTAGGAAAGACTTCAACATGAAGGAGGGAGAGACAGATTTTTTTAAAAAACAACAAAACAAAATAAAAACAGAAAAATGGGAACCAAGATTAAAATAGAGTAGAATAAAATTCCAAAGATGACAATTATTATTCTCAGAAAGATTCGAGATCTGTCTATATAACAAGAACAGGATGCAGTAAAAGGAAAAACATATAGGGAAAGAAAGTGTTTGGGGGTGTGTGTGTGTGCATGTGTGTGTATAAGTGTGCTTTTGAGAACTAAGAATATATACAAGGGTATTCAAAAAAGTTTGTGGGGAAAAAAGATTAAAAATTGATATGAATCTGACCATAAACTTTTTAAAGGACCTTCATAAATGCATACATATACAAAAATATATAATACAATAAACAATGAAAATAAATAGAAATTCACAAAACTTACAAGATAAAGTGTAAAATATGTTAGAAATAAGGACAAAAAAGTAATTGGAAAATAGTAGAGAAAAATATATTATTTCTTTAGATTGGAAGATCAGCATATCAGGACAAAATAACTAATGTGAGTCCAAAAAAGAGAAAACAGCAACAATATAGAGATGGATGGGTGGAAAATACTGAAGAAATAACTCTGGGAAATAAACTAGGAAAAACATGAGTCTTCATATTGAAAGGGTCAAATAAATGTCCAAGAAAAAAGACTAACTTTAAGTCATAATATAAGGAAATTTCAGAACAGTGAGCGTAAATATCAGGTCCTAAATCCTTCCAGAAAAATTTCTCACCAGCTACACTGAATGCTGATAAACAATGCAAATGATACCTTTACATTTTTGAAGAAAATGTTTTTCAACCTAAAATTCTATGCTAAGACTACTGTCAATCAAATATGACAGTAGAATGAAGATGTTTTAAAAATATGTAAGGACTCAAAGTATTGCTTCTCTTGCACACTCATAGGAAGGTTATGGATAACTGTTTCAACAAAAGAGGAAGCCATGGCATTTAGGATACAGGAATTCGCTAAAGAATGGTTAAGGCAATTTTGAGAAGTGAGCTGTGAGCCAGCTGTAAAGTGCAACCTGTCTGGACTGGTGCAGAAATGATCTGGGTGAGAGAGTAATCAAAAAGAAGAAGGAAAAAGAGAAGGGAAGGCGAAGGATGAGAGGAGAAAAAAGAAGAAATAACAAATTATCAAATGGATGTGATTATTTGAGAAAGGTATTACTGGACATTGACAGATATCTTAGAATATTTCAAAAAACTAATTTTAGGTACATTAAATATTAAAGCAAAAAAAAATCCACAAAGTAATTTTATTAAAAAAGTGATATTTCCCAGCATTAACTTGAACATTTACATTCTAAAATAACATACTGGATTTTCATTTAACAACAACCAAAAAATCATGATGTAATTATTTTGCAATGATACAAGAAGGGGAAGTGGTTCCATAACAGATAGTCATTATTTAGCATTACATAAAAATGGTGGTAAATAGCAACACACAGAGAAGAGAGTTAAAAGTGATTCCCTCTCTGGAGCAGGACTGCTAGGATGCTGTTTCTTTGTTTTTGTTTCATTTTAATAGAAGGCTTTTAATAATGTTTGTCTTTTTAATCAAATGCCCATAATGCTCTGATAAAAATAAAAATTCATTTTGACAAATCTATAAAACTTCAGGTCACTGTTCAGTTAATGGGGCAAACAGTGCAGACAATTCATCCTGTAGAACTCAGAGGACATACAGCCCTATTGTGAAAATAGATTTTGTAGATAATGAACAATAAAAAATTCTCTGTGTCAGATCACAGGATATAGATGGAAGAGACCAGCCTTAGAGCAGGGGGTGATAGTCCTCAAATGTCATGGTGAGTTGTTGGAACTTTACACTGTGGTCAGTAAGAAGCTAGTTTGGGCTGTAAAGAGAGGGGAAAAAAAATTAAATTTATTTTTTGGAAAGATACTTGGCACCAAGCTGGAGAAGAGAAAGAATTTTGGAATGCAGAATAATGAATAGCTTTTGCAGTAGTTTTGAGACATGATGAGGGTCACAGAGGCCTTGGAAATAGAGAAAGATCCAATTCAGGAAATATTTCTGAGATAAAATCAGCAATACTTCATGAAAAATTGGATGTGGAGAGTAAGGGATGTATGCTAGGGTAAATCCAAGCTTTCTAATAAGGGAGACTGAGAGATTGGTGGTCCACATAATTAAGACTAGAAAAAGTGGAGGAGATAATTCTCTTGCTACGGATATCTGAAATAATCAACAGAACACGTGTTTCCCCAAAGTAGGTGCAAACCAGAGGGTGGTGCAGGAACATACTTTACACAGTCAGAAAGTCAGGTGTACTAAAAGCAATTTATTTCTCCATACCTGAAATCGAATTTGTTCATAAGACTTTAATTCCAATTGTAGTAGAAAATGTAAACTTGCTATTTTAATGTAACTTAGTCAGACCCAGTTAGAGCTCAGACACCTTTTACTCTTCAAGGATTTCTCCAGCTTCCTCTTTTCCTTTCGTTATTACCAGGAGAAGGAAGTGATCTGGGTTCCTGGTTCAGGATACTTAGTGAGGAAGGAGAGAGGTAAGTGGAAGCAGTTTGTGAATTGTCCTGGTATTGAGAAAGTTTTGTCTATTCCATGGTTCTCATCTGTCCCTGCTGGCCCCAGCTTGTACTTCCCTGTCTTCCACAATGGCCCCAATCTCTAGTACATCTACTGCCAATGACCCTAGTCCTGACACAGCCCTCACTTCTTAGATCCACACATTGTGCATCCTCCTCTCCCCTAATAAAAGATTACTTCTCTACTGGTCCTCAAAGCTATAACCACCCCTTGCCCTAAGGGTTTTAGAATTCCCCAGTGTTTTTCCTGCAACATGTTGATGTAGGCAACCTGTTCAGCCTGTTCTCTAGATAGCTCCTACAGACTTAGCTGCTCCAGCACTCAAGGGCCATGTTGAACTTTGGGTTCCTCCATAAAAAGGATACACAAATAGAAAAAAAATGACTTATTTAAACTGTTGCAATTGTTCTTTATTTTTCTCTGATTAAATGCAACTCATTTTTTAAGGATTTATGAGCTCTCATTCTAGCTATGGATTTGTCTATTGATACCTTGCAGGATACTCATAAAAGATATTTTATATTCTATATTAATTGTTAATTATTGTATTTAGGTCTCCTGGATCCATACTTTTTATTCACTAATCTATCTATCCAATGCATTTCTATTTCTATTTGTAGTATATATTCTCTCTCACTCTCTCTCAATATATATTGAGTAAAGCAATTGCGATAAACCAAGCACTTTTAATTAAATACTTTAGTGGACATAAGGAAGTTCAAAGTTTATTTAAATCTGATGAGTGGAGGCCATGAGGAGACCATAGACACCAACAAAAATGCACTGAAGACATTAAGGTCCAAGTCTAATGGTTAAGACTTAGAGGACAGATCTTTTCTTGTTGAAGGTCAGAAAGAACAAATGATGGTTTCTGTGGGTCAAATGTTTTCCCCAAAAGGTCATGTTTTAGAGACTGGATCTCCGTTGTAATAGTGTTAGATTGTGGGAAATCCAATCATGGTATTTGAAAGGTGGAGCCTTTAAGAGGCGATTCAATTGTGAGGACTGTGCTCTGGGGAATGAATTGATACATTCATGAAGTAATGGGTTGATGGTTTAATGGGTTGTCACAGGTGTGGTTCTAATGGCTTTATAAGGAGAGTGAGTGAGCAGGTTAGCTCTCTTGCTCAGCCCATTCTTGCCATGTGATACTCTGCATTGAAAAAGGCCCTTACCAGATATGTTCCATGAAACTTGGACTTCCCAGCCTCCAAACTGAGAAATAAATTTTGTTTCTTTATAAATTACCCAGTTTCAGGTATTCTGTTATAAGCAACAGAAACAGACTAATACAATGGCACACACATCAGATACCCTACTCTAATTATTTCAAGATATATCATAATCCTCCCATGCATTCCATGGTGCAGGGAAAGAAAAGGGATTTGGGGGCAAAATTAAGAGCTGACTAAGTAGTTACACAAAACATACTGTTAAAAATTGTTCATAATGACAGCGTTCATTTTTTCAAAGAGTAAAAATAGTATTCATAGTCCTCTAACAATGAAAAACTAGAAATTAATCACAAAATGAGATAAAACATGATACACACCCTTTCACCTGGAAATTTTTTTAAAAAAACAATTCTTTCTTAAATACCATGTCAGTGAGGAAACTAACTGAGCGAGATATATATAGAATTTGGCAATATTGAAAACCCTACATGTCAAAATTTAACAGATACAACAAAATCAGAGGAAATAAACAGCTTTAATCATTTACATTAATAAAAACAATAAAAATAAACAATAATTTAAATAGGAATTGAGAAAAATAGCAAAAACAAAAGAAGAAAAAAGATGAAAATGGAATTAATGAATTTAAAAAACATCAAAAAAATGCTAACATTAAGAGCAGATCTTTTGAAAAATGCCTAGAAAGTTGAAAATATAGATAATCTAAACAAATATAGGTATCACGAATATGCAAAATACAAAGGATAATCAGTGAGTAATCACAGATACTCAGAAAGCAAAAGTATAAGATATTGAATTGCTCAAAGTTATGCAACAATACTTAACAGTCTGAATTAAAATGAAAATTTTCTATCAAACCTATCCAGAAAGAGCCAGAAAATTACGATACCAACAAATACAGTCAAAGTATTTAAAGATCTGCTCCCCTTGAAAATAATAGGCACAAAGAGCAAAATAGATAATTTCTACCAAAGTTTTAAAAATAGGCAGCTCTCATTATTTACAGCATTACCGAATATTGAAAAATAGGGAAACTTTCACATTTTTTCATAAATCCAGTACAACATTGGTACCAAAGCTATTAAAATATAGCAAAATTAATTTTATTTTATGAAAGTTTAACAATTTCTGTGTGAAAACAATGCCAAAAACAATTACAAAGATAAATGAAAGGCTACAAAAAGGTGTTCTTAAATAAATATTCCAGATTTATTATTTATTATTATTAAAAATATTTAATAATAGAAAAGCTTATTGAAGTATGAAAACATAAAAATAACTAAATAGAAAAACAGATAAACATTTAAAATTATTTTAAACTAAGGTTAAAAACCACCAACAAGATGAAAAATAAAAGTTAAATATTTAATGGAATATCATTTTTCTCTAATTGACCGTACAAAAAAGAAAACTATTAACAAAAATAATATTTTGGCCAGGATGTAGATGTGGGTTAATAAAACAATATCCATTACAAGTTTAAATATACATACCTTTGACTTAATAATTTTGCTTCTATAAATTTAGCCTGTAGAAAAATGCACTGTGTATATTGCAACATTTATTTCAGAACTCGTATAGTAACAAAAATTGGAAATGACTAGAATGTCTATCAATAGGTTAAACTATGTATATCCATATAAGTGTATATTTTATATTTATTAAAAGCAATGAGTCAGGTTTGTGTTTATTAATGATGAACTTAATTTCCAAAATATATTAAATGATAAAAGCAAAATGCAGGACAGTATGCACTGTATGTTATCATGTGTGTCAAAAATGGATAATGCATTTACAATATGCTGTTATTCGCATGAAATGTCTGTGGGAGGATACATAAGTATCCAGCAAGAGCAGTTGCCTCTGAGGAGTTACTTTGCACTGACTGCATTTTCTTTTTAACCTCTGCATGAATTATCGACTTAATGAAAGATAGGGAAAAGAAGAAAGGAAGGGAGGAAGGGAGGAGGAAGGAAGGAAGGAAGGAAGGAAGGAAGGAAGGAAGGAAGGAAGGAAGGAAGGAAGGAAGGAAGGAAGGAAGGAAGGAAGGAAGGAAGGAAGGAAGGAAGGAGAGAGGGAGGGAGGGAAGGAAGGAAGGGAGCGAAAAAAGAAAGAGCAAAAGGGAGGGAGTGAAGGAGGAAAGGAAAAAGGAAGGAATAAAAGAAGTAGCCTTTTGAGGAAGGTAATGAGTTAAGCTTTAGACAAATTAAACATGTGCTATTTGCAGGACCTCCAGGGATAAATTTTCCATAAGTAGTTGGAATTCCAATCTAGAGTATGAGAAACAGGAATAAAAAGAGATTTTTAAAAAATGATTCTTCAATGTGTAGCAGAATTTGGAGAAATGGATAAGATCATCTTGAGAGAGAATAAAAGTTCTAAGGCAGGAAACATGAGCAACACAACGTTTAAAAAGCAGGCAGAGGAAGAGAGGCCAACAAAAGTCACAGAGGAAGGGAAACAACAGAGCAAGAGGGGAGAGAGTTTCAGGAAGAAAACGCACACCTCTCCTCAGCATGTGATCAATGCCACTGAAAATCCCGCATGGTAGGCTGTGTGAACAGTGAACGGAAGCCAGATCGGAAATTCCTTTGATCTTACTCTTAATTAAAGACTAGAGTATAATCTGCACTTATATGCAGATATAAAATACTTGAATTAGCAAAATAGCCTGTATCCCAATGTATGATAATTATTAGTCTTGCTTTGTGGGAGCCTAACAAAGAGTCCTACAAAAACCTGGCATTTAATCTTATGAATCAAAGGGGGAACAAAGATATATAATGTTTGACATGTTGTAAGAAATGAATAAGTGTCTGTTGAATAAATATTGAATAAGCACAATCACTTCGTTAAGCTCAACATACAAAATGTTAACAGCGTAGTAATTATAATATTTCCTGCAACCATAAATTAAACCAAGCAGCTACTAAATGGAGAAGTAATCAACTATAAAAAAAGTTCCCTTTAAACCCTTTTTTAGTGCTTCTCCCTAATTTTAAGCAATGAATTTAAGATGCTTGTTAATTTTCCAGCTGTGGTGCAGAGAAAGAGGGAAAGGTAGAGGGAAGATGGGAGAGGTTGGGGGCTGTCAGTGCATCATTGGCTTTGTGAAACATGCTATGACACACACATACACATAACTGCACGATTCACAAAGAAAGAAAGAATATGATTTATAAAAATGAACATTGCCTAATTACCACATTAAAAGTGATCTAAAAGGTCATTTAAATAATAACTGTTAAAAAGTAAAGGAGGTGTTTTGGAAGACATTTTGGCGGTTACAAAACTATACATACTCTGACCATACGGCCCAGTAATCACACTCCTAGGTATGCGAGTAGAAAACTTACTTTTCACACAAAACCCGCACATGAATGTTTATAGCAGCTTTATTCATAATTGCTAAAACTTGCAACTAAACATACTATATGATCCCAACTATACAACATCCAGAAAAAGGCAGAACTATGAAGACAGTGACAAGTTCAGTGGTTGCCAGGGGCTAGGGTGAGACCAGGATGAACAGGTGGAACACAGGGGTTTAGGGCAGAGGAACCATTCTGTATGATACTGTAGTAGTCAGTATGTACCTCAGTACATGTCACTGTACATTTGTCAAAGTCCATAGAAGGTACAACACAAAGAGTCAACCCCAATGTAAACTATGGACTTAGGTTAATAATCACATATATCGGCTCTTCAATTGTAATAAATGTACTACATTAATGCAAGATGTTCACAATAAGGGAAAGTGTGTGAAGGGAGGTGGCTTATGTGAACGCTCTGTACTTTATCCCCAAGTTTTCTTTAATCCTAAAATTGCTCTAAAAATAAAGTCTATTAGTTTAGGAAAAGAAATAAATGAGGGATCCTCAAAGACCTGTTAAGTAAGGGTTTAACTCTAAATTATTTAAATGAAAATTAATATACGAGTTGCTATTGTCTGAATGTTTGTCTCCCCAAAATTGATGTGTTGGAATCCTAACCCCCAAAGTGATTGTGTTAAGAGGTGGGGTTTGGGGTGATTACTTTATGGTAGTGGGGCCCTTGTCAATGAAATTAATGCCCTTATAAGAGAAGCCTGAGAGAGATCCCTTGCTCTTTCCATCAACTGAGGACACAGTAAGGAGGCACCATTTCCAAACCAGGAAGTGGGCCCTAGCCAGACACGGAATTTGCCAGCGCCTTGTTCTTGGACTTCCCACACTCCAGAACTGTGAGAAATAAATGTATTTACTTAAGCCACCCAGTTTTTGGTATTTTGTTACAGCAGCCGGAATGGACTAAGACATGAATATTTCAATAGTAGCTTATTTTTGACCTAAAGGAAATAGAAGGCTTAAAAAAATGTTTTGAAATGATGCTTCTCCTTTAGTATTTTTGTTTCTTCTCATTAAAGAAGTGATCTCTTCATTGCCTCAGGGAACAGATGACCCTAGATAGGAGAAACCTAACTCTTGTTTCTCAAATTCTAAACCTTATCCGAAGAAAATTTTCAAATACATGACAATCAAAGTTAACTTGTTTCACCACCACTCAGGCTGTACAATGAGCCTGCCTTGGAGGACAAAAAAAGTGGGAAAGGCAGCTAAGGTTGGTAATCATTGGGCTCTTTAGAAAAGGGAACAGACGCTATGTTCTGCCCCTATCTCAGGCCAACCCCAGAGGCTGTGGTGTTGGATGATAAATCGACTCCAGAAAAGGGCCCACAAGGAGAAATGTGGGCCTCTATTCTCCACCAAAACCCTGAGATCCTCTTCAGAGGCAATCTCTACCTCCCAAAATCTGTGTTAGAAAAACCGCATGTCATTAATCTCAGACATCTATTTCATACCTTTATTGAAAAACATATGTAATAAATGATACATAAATGATGCACCTTTTGTACACCTACATTCTAAAAAATGAGTGCTTCTCCATTTCAAAGAAAAATGAAAACATATTTTCATTTAATACTTCTTTCTGCCAATTACATTGATGGCTTATAAACAAGAATGAGCTCACCTAAAACTAGTTTTTTTCAAGATTAACATCCTAACAGTACAAAAATATACACTGTGTATTCATTTGAGCTATGATGGAACAAGTGAGTTCATTGTCATTGACAGCTGTCTGGATTAAATAAAAATATTTTGAATACTTAGAACCTGACATTGTTGCTGAACCTCGGAGTGTGAAAAGAATACATTTCTTTGCACATTTTTAGGCAATTTTTAGAAATATTTTAAAAATTTATTTGGTTTTGGAAGAGTTTGATTTTGGACAGTTAAGGTACCTTACAACTGACTTCATTTCAGGTAGATGTGGACACAAATATTTTGTTTAAAGATGCTTCTTTTGACATAATCCTTTTCATCACTTTTTATTCTTACATAACCACCAATAGAACACACCATAGGTCACAGGTTCAAACAAGGCCATGGTCCATTTTTAGGTTCCTCAACAATGTGACCACTATAAATTAACCCAATAGCTGATTGGCTTTCCAGTTTTAGAACTCACTTTAGCTTTTCTAGATGTTGGAAGAGACTTTGATTCTAGCCGATTGGTTGCAGTTGGATGTCAGTGAAACATGACTTCCTCAGAGGGGAAAAGGGCTTTGGCCATGAAATAACTCTAACCAAATGAAGTTTTGATGAGTTAAGTATAAATGAATCAGAAGCATACGTATTATATTTCCCTTGAAATACACAGGGATTTAAAATTAAGGGGAAAATGGCTTGGCAAAATGTGTTAGGAAGCTTTGCCAAACCCAAAACATTTGAAAAAATAGTCAGGATATTTGCAGAATTCCAACTGCAACAAGTTTTGCCTATCCTTAATTTTTATAGTTTGATATTTAATCTTGGAATCTGGTGCAATAGAATTGAAAATTTGGGCGGAAAGTAGGTTACTGCCTAATTGCCATTTATTTGGCACTTTTTTATTTAATTAGCTTTCCAATACATTTTGTTTCTTTGTTTATTTACAACTACTCATTGATTTCATAAAAATTAATTTGATTCACAGAAGATTTGCTTCCTTCCTTCATTCCTTCCTTCTTTCCTCCCTTTCTACCTTCTTTTTGTCTCTTTGGACTTTTATTTAGAACTCATCTCATGTAAATTTTATATAGTTTTTGAGTTGTTTGGTCATGGTGCATACTGTTGAGCTTTTTCTTCATCCTTAAAGTCGCTGTATTAGTCCATTTTGTGTTGCTATAACAGAAATACCTGAGACTGGGTAATTTATAAAGAAAAGAGGTTTGTTTGGCTTACATTTCTGGGACAGCTGCATCTGGCACGGGCCTCAGGCTGCTTCTACTCATGGTGGAAAGCGGCAGGCAGCCGGTGGGTACAAGCAGATCACATGGTGAGAGGAAGCAAGAGAGAGAGAGAGAGAGGAGGTGCCAGGGCCCTTTAAACAATCAGCTCTCACGGGAACTAATAGAGTGAGAACTCACTCACTACCCCTCCACCCCAGGGAGAGCATTAATCCATTCATGAGGGATCTGCCCCCATGACTCAATCAGTTTCCCACACTGACACATTGGGGATCAAACTTCCACATGAATTTTGGAGGGGACAACACATCCAAACTCCATCAGTCACTTAGTGCAGTCATGAACTTGAAGTAGAACTAACTGATCTCTATCAATTTTCTGTTTTCCTCTTTTTTATTATTAAAATTATTTTTGATTGACAAATTATAATTGTGTACATTTATGAGATACATTGTGATGTTTTGAGATACATATACAATGTGAATAATTAAATCAACCTAATTAACATGTCCACCACCTCAGTTACCTATTTATCACTTTTTATAGTGAGACTTTTGAAATTTACTCTTATTTTGTGATATACTATATATTACTATTGCCTATAGTTGCACTGCTGTTCAATAGATCTCAAAACCTGTATCTCTTGTCTATCTGACACTTTGCACCTTCTGATCAACAATTCTCCAATCCCTCCCTCCCCACCCAGCCCCAGCCTCTGGTAACAATCATTCTACTTTCTACTTCTATGAGTTCAACTTTTTTAATGTTCACATGTAAGTGAGATCATGCAGGATTCGTCTTTCTGTGTGTGGCTTACTTCACCTAACATGATGTCCTCCAAATTCATCTATGTTGACTCAAATGACAGGATTTTTCCTTTTTTAAGGTTGAATAATATCCCACTGTGTATATATACCACATTTTCTTTCAGTTGATGGACACTTAGGTTGATTGCATATCTTGGCTATTGTGAATAGTGTTGCAATAAACTTGGGAGTGCAGATATCCCTTCGACATATCTAATAGATTTTAAGTCTACATCTAGAGCAATAGATTTTCTATTCTGACCTGGGGTCACATGTTGCCTCCTCCAGCTGCTAGCTATTCACCTTGAGTAAATAACTTAATTTCTTTGTGCCTCAATTTTCTTATCTTTAAAATGAGCATAATTATATATTACCTACATATATATTTAAGAAAGTTGAGCTGTACGAAGCACATAGCAAGTGCTCAATAAAAGTTAACTATTATTAGATAGTAGAACTGCTTTGGTTACTGAAGACAAGCTGCTGATAAATAACCTTGTTTCCCGGATTTCTATGGAATTGGAAAAATTAAACATCCAGACTCTAGTTATGGTAATTGGCTATAGGAGAAGATGAAGCCTACAAGCTCTGCAAGCTGAAGGCATCGAGAACAGCCCTGTAGAGGAGGGAGGACTTGAAAGCAAAATTTTGTGAAGTCAGTTATTAAACAGATCAAGGGAGAAAACAAGGGCATTCTGAAAACTCAGAAGAGCACAAGCTGAGAATAAAAGGAGGAAATTTACATAGGACAATAGAAGACACAGCTAGCTGAAGAGAGAACATGGTAAGAAAGTGCAGACTCATGTTTTTGAGGATGATCTGTGTATACAGAACACATACAAAATAAGCCATCCATGAAGCATACACAGCTCTAAATGAAGCTATTGGCTGGTGTTGAATGAATAAGAACACCCAAGGTAAACTGCGGCACTGGAGAAGTGTCTAGACTTGAATCTCCAGTTCGCTTGATAAAACTTAACATCTGGTTGATCCTGAATTTAAAGCCATTCTGTTTCTTATCAGTGACAAGTAATCAAAGTATTTATATAGACTGCAATAACCTGATGAGCTGAGCTCACTGGTTTGCCCACCCAGCTGCCTCCCTAGCTGAGCCTGCATTCCCTACTCCCCTCTCCTCCTCCTTTTCTGCCTTCCTCCTCCTCTACCCTTTTAGGCTCTGATATTCTTTTACTTTTAGACTGTCAACTTTATTTATACAAACAAAAAGCAAATGGAACTGTAGTGTGTATCACAAACTATGTATCTGAGTTTCTACCATCATGTTGCACGTTCTATTATATTTCAGACCTCTACAAGCAATTGTCCCTTCCTCCCCACTTCCCTCCCAATTAGTGCTCAGCACTATAAAAGAAAGGAGTGAGACAGGGACATGTAACCTTGGTGAAGCACACACACGCGCACGCGCGCGCACATACACACACACACACACACACACACACTATTAATACCCGTTCATTATTCATTCCATAAAGTCTTACCAGGCACTTAGTGCATGCCAGGCATTATTCCAGGAACTAGAAATGCAGCAGAGAATACCGCCCCCCCCAAAAAAAAAGAAAGAAAAAAAGAAAAGAAACTCATGGAAATTTCATTCTGGAAGAAGAGGGAGACCAGAAACAAATGTGTTTATACAATTTGTTCTGTAGCAGTAAGTCATATGAAGAAAACACCACAGAAGAAGGGATGGCAATGATCAGCATCATGCACTACAGGATTGCTACACTGCCATTGTCTCGTTTAGAGGAGAATTCTGTGACTTTATTAATCCAGAGCTTTTCAAAGATAGGACTGGAATAGAGGAAACATGACTGACTCATACTCAATTTTGTTCTCTTTCTATGAATGATGAAATTCTACAAATTTAGTCCACAACAGCAAACATGTATTTCAGTTTTATTTGAGCTCAGGAATATATATATACACACACACACACACACACACACACACACACACACATATATATACACACATATATATATACACACATATATATATATACATACATACACACACACACATATATAAAATATATAATGTATAATATACAATACATGTATGTGTATGTGTCTGTGTGTGTATGTCTTTCAAGTGGAATTAAAAGTATTCAAGAGTCTTGATTTTGGTACTGTGAGAGTCTGATCATTAACACAACTCACCTGACATTTTTCTGCCAGAGTACGTGGATGCAGGGTACAAACAAGACTGCAAATGAGCCCAGGCACACCAGAGTTCCTAGGCCCAGCATATACTCTGGGTCCTGATTCCCAAACGCTCGTCCCTCCTAGACCTCAAATACAGAGAAGCTGCAAAAATGATTCTTGGTCCTTTTACTCCTTCTGGTTTGCAACATGATTCACAAGTCATGAGAAAATAAATCTTTATCTAATTATCTCACATAGTTTCTAAAAGTTAGTTCATTTGAGTTAAAATATTATGGATTTCCTCTTATCAGGACAAAATCAGAGTCAGCAATTTCACCAACATATGTGATTGAATACAGGGAGAAAGCAAATGACAGAGATGGCTAAGCTCAGTTGGATATTGGCAACATTTCTAGGAGAAAATATCTACTCAGTATTGAAGAAGTGATGAATCAGTTAATTAATAAAAAATGTTATTTAGTGCTAGTGAGCTAAATGTAACTTTAAGAATTTTTAAGAAAGAATTTTACAAAAGTTTATAGAGGTCCAAGAAGAATTCTATCACTGATCAGGAGAAGTGTCCTCTAAACTTTGCAAATTCATTGTTTGTACGTGCTATTCTTTTTGTCTGCAATGTCCTTCCCTTTGACTGGTGAAACTCTTGTCATTTACATTCATTTTGTGATCTTCCTCTGCTTCCCTGATAGCAATCCTGCATAGAACTCAATGCACTTCTGCATTCCAATAAAACACTGAGATTTCCTCTGCTGCCGATTTTTAAATCAGAGGCATAATATCTCAAATCTGTTTGTCTATATATTTACATTCTTTGTGGTTTGTGGACTAGTTTGTCTTGAAATCCGTGCAGGTTTTTTTTTATTTATATGAAAAATGAGGCTCTTTAGGGAGTCACCTATGCTTCCAGGCATATTTGGAAGTTTTAGGGTCCTAAACTATTATCACCATGTTTAGACTGAGATAGCTTGAGATATAATATGAACATCATTAGGCTGAGATTACATATTGACTATAGAAGCAATTAATCCAGTGGAGATTAATTAATTAGTTCATGCATGTATGTAATCAACCAATCAACATTTATTGAATACCCCCCTGATAGGCATTGTACAAAGCAGAATAAAAAGTTATAATAATAATTTTAAAATTATCCAAATACATGATACAGGAGGGAGGAACTGCATGCCATTAAAAAAATTGATAATTTTGATCAGAATATAGAAAATCTGAGATCATTAAACAGAAATGTGATATTTACAATAAAAAGATAAAAATAATATTTTAATGGTTTCTTCAAGTTGAAAGAAAAGATTGTTCTTCCAGGCTTTCAATAATTTTGTGCATTGGCAGAATTTTTACTAAGAGCCTTGCAGGTTAGATTCAATATTAGATGATAAAAAGAACAAAATCGAAATTGTGCCTTTTAATTTTAATTTATTCCTTTTTGAGCTACTTGGCTAAAGATGAACCATATTATGAAAATTTAGCTGTTTTTACTATTACTTCTTAATTACAGCAGTTAGATTATGGAGTTTTTATTGTTTTATAATTTTAATTTTTTTCTCATTGTATGTGTTTATTCCAATGCATACATATATTGTATAAGGATCTAATCAGAAGAGTTAGCATGTCTATCACCTAAACATTTATCATTTTTTTGTGGTTATAACATTCAAGATCCTCTTTTCTGGCTATCTTGAAATATACAATACAATATTATTAGCTATCATAGCCCTAGAACACCAGGGCTAGTTCTTATCTAACCGTAGCTTTGTAACTTTGTGACTTTGTACCAGTCTACCAACCTTTCCCTGGCTCTCCCACCCACTCCCTTTCCCTGACTCTGGTAACCGCTATTCTACTATTTCTCTTTTTTTAACTCTCCTTTTAATTTATTTTTCTTAACTGACCCATGATAATTATATATATTTATGGAGGGCAGTATTATATTTTGGTACATGTATACTGTGTGCAATGATCATATCAAGGTGCTTAGTATATTTATCACCTCAAACATTGGTCACTTGTTTGTGTTTGGAACATTCAACATCATCTTGATAAGCTATTCAAAGATACATAGTACTTTGTTGTAAACTGTAGTCTCCCTGTATTACTATAGAACCCTAGATCCCATTCTTCCTATCTTTCTACAATTTTGTATCCAGTGACCACCCTCTCCACATCTCCTCGTCACCTTCTCTTGATCAGTCTTTACTCTCTACTTCTGTGAGATCAACTTTTTTAGCTTCCACATATAAGTGAGAAAATGTGGTATTTCTCTCTCTGCCTGGCTGATTTCACTTAACATAATTTTCTTCATCCTCATCTATGTTGCTGCAAATAGAAGAGTTTCATTCTTTTTTCTGGCTGAGTATGATTCCATTGTGTATATACACCGCATTTTATCTATCCAATCATCCATGGAAGGACGTTTAGGTTGGTTTCAACTCTTGGCTATTTTGAATTGAGCTATGATAAACATGGGAGTTCAGGTGCCTCTTCAACATATTGGTTTCCATTACTTTGGATATGTACTCATTAGGGGGATTGCTGGGTCATATGGTAGTTCTATCTATAGCTGTCTGAGAAATATCCATACTGTTTTCCACAGTGGCTATACTAATTTACATTCCCCAAAATAATGTATAAGAGTTCCCCTGTCTTCCCATTCTTGAAAGCATTTGTTATTTTCTGGCTTTTTGATAATAACCATTCTAACTGGGGTGAGATGATATCTCATTGTGGTTTTTATTTGTATTTCTATGATGATTACAGATGTTGAGCATTTTTTCATATGCCTGTTGGCCATCTTTATGTCTTCTTTCAAAACATGTCTGTTCAGTTCCTTTTCCCATTTTTTAATTGGATTATTATTATTTTTTTACTGTTGAGTTGTTTGAGTTCTTTGTATATTCTAGACATTAATTGCTTTTTGGATGCATAGTTTGCAAATATTTTCTCCCATTCTGAAGATTGTCTTTTCACTGTTTATTATTTCTTTTTCTACACAGAAGCTTTTCAGTTTCATATAGTCCTATTTGTTAATTCTTGTGTTTGTTCCCTGTGCTTTTAAAATACTATTCATAAAGTCTTTACCTAGACTATGTCCTGTAGTGTTTCCCCCACGTTTCTTCTGGAAGTTTTATGGTTTAGGGTCTTACATTTAAGTCCTTTATCCACTTGGAATTGATTTTGGTATATGGTAGAATAGGGGTCTAGTTTCATTCTTCTGTGAATGAACCTTCAATTTTCCAAGCACCATTTATTGAAGAGACTGTCCTTTCCCCAGTGTATGTTCTTAGCTCCTTTGTCAAAAACCAGTTGGCTGTAGGTACATGGATTTATTTCTGAATTCTCTATTCTGTTCCATTGGTCTCTGTATTTGTTTTCATGCTAGTACCATGCTGTTTTGATTACTCTTGCTTTGTAGTATATTTTGAAGTCAGGAAGTGTGATGCCCCTGACTTTGTTCTTTTTGCTCAGAATTGCTTTGGGTATTTTGGGTCTTTATTTGTTCCATATAAATTTCTGAACTGATTTTGCTCTTTTTGTAAAGTATGTCATTGGTAGTTTGATGGAGATTGCATTAAATCTATTGATCACTTTGGATAGCATGGTCATTTGAATGATAATGATTCTTCCAATCCGAAAGCATGGGATGTCTTTCCATTTTTGTATGTCTTCTTTAATTTCTTTAATCATTGTTTAATAGTTTTCATTGTAGAGATCTTTCACCTCCTTGGTTAAATTTATTCCAAAGTGGCTTTTTATTTCCTTTAATGGAATAGCTTTTTTGATTTCTTTTTCTGCCAGTTTATTACTGCTGATTTTTGATATCTTGATTTTTGATACCTTGATTTTGCATCCTGCAACTTTACTAAATTTGTTTATTAGGTCTAGGAGCTTTTTGGTAGAGCTTTAGGTTTCTCTCTGTATAAAATCATGCCATCTGTAAACAGCAAGAACTTGACTTCCTCTGTTCCAATGTGTATGTTCTTCATTTCTTTCTTTTGCCTAATTGCTCTGGCTAAGACTTCCAGTACTATGTTGAATAGAAGTGGCGAGAGTGTGCATCCTTTTCTTGTTCCAGTTCTTAGGGGGAAGCATTCAAATTTTCCGTGTTACATATGGTGTTAGTTGTGGTTTGTCATAGTCTTTATTGTATTAAGATACTTCCTTTCTATACTTAATTTGTTGAGAGTTTTCATCATTAAGGGAAGTTGAATTTTATCAAATGCATTTTCTGCATTTATTGAGATGATCACGTTTTTTTTTTTCTTTCATTCTGTTGAGGTAAGGTACATTTATTGATTTTCATTTGTTAAACCATTCTTGATCCCTGGAATAAATCCCACTTGATCATGTTGTATAATCTTTTTGATGTGCTGTTGGATTTGGTTTGCTAATATTTAATTGAGGATTTTTACATCTGTGTTTATGATGATTATTAGCCTGTAGTTTTCTTTTTTGTTGTGTCCTTGCTTAGTTTTGGTATCAAGGTAATGCTGCCCTCATGGTATGAGTTTGGAAGAATTCATCGTCTTCAATTTTTTGAAATAGTTTAGGAAGTATTGGTATTAGTTCTTTTTTAAATGTTTGGTATAATTCAGCAGTAAATGCTTCTGGTCCTGGGCTTTTCTTTGTTGGGAGACTTTGTATTATTATTATTGTATTATTATTGATTCTATCTCATGTCTTGTTATTGGTCTATTACTGGTTTTCTATTTCTTCTTGGTTCAGTCTTGGTAGGGCATTTGTGTCCAGAAATTTATCCATTTCCTCTAGGTTTTCCAATTTATTGGTATATAGTTGTTCATAATATTCTCTGATGATCCTTCATATTTTGTTGCTATCTGTTGTAATGTCTATTTGTATTTCTGATTTTATTTATTTGGCTCTTTTCTCTTTACTTCTTGGTCTGGCCAGTGACTGGTCTGAGTGACTTGATCGTGTTTATCTTTTCAAAGACCAGTTTTTCATTTGATTGATTTTTTTGTATTGTATTGTTAGTCTAAATTTCATGTATTTTTGCTCTGATTTTTATTATTTCTTTTCTCTTCTTCAAAATATTTTGGGTTTAGTTTGTTCTTGCTTTTGTTAGGGTATTGCTAGGATATTTATTTGAAATTTTTCTTTTCTTTCTTTCTTTTTTTTTTATGTAGACATGTATTGCTGTAAACTTTCCTCTTAATATTACCTTGGCTGTATCTCATAGGTTTTGGTACATCGTATTTCTGTCTTCATTAATTTTGAGAAATGTTTTGACTTCCTTCTTAATCTTTTTGTTGATACATTACTCATTCAAAAGCATGTTGTTTCATTTCCATGTATTTGTGTAGTTTTGCAAGTTTATCTTGTTATTCATGACATTTTATTTCAATATGGTCAGAAAAAAAATACATGGTATGATTTTGATTTTTGAACTTATTGAGCCTTCTTTTATGGCCTAACATATGGTCAATCCTAGAGAAAGTTCCATGTGCTTATGAAAAGAATGTGTATTCTGCACCTGTTGGATGACATGCTTTGTATACATCTGTTAGGTCCATTTGGTCTAAGGTGCCATTTAAATCTAATGTTTTCTTGTTGATTTTCTGTCTTAGTGACCTGTGCAATGCTGAGAGAGGGTGTTAAAGTCACCAACTATTATTGTGCTGGTATATATCTCTCCCTTTAGATGGTAGTATTTTCTTTATATAACTGGGTGCTCTGATGTTAGGTGCATATATATTTATAGTTCTCACATCCTCTTGTTATATTGATCCCTTTATCATTACATAGTACCCTTCTTTGTCTCTTAGTACAAATTTTAATTTAAAGGCTGTTTTAACTAATACAAGTATAGCTACTCCTACTCTCTTTTATTTTCCATTTGCATGGAATATTTTTTCCATCACTTCACTTTCAGTCTATTAGTGTCTTTGTAGGTAAGATACATTTGTTGTAGGTAGCATATGGATGAGTCCTTTTTTTTAATCCATTCTGCTAGTCTATGCCTTTTAATTGGAGCATTTAATCCATTTACATTCAAGGTTATTATGATATGTGGGGTCTTACTCCTGCCATTTTATTGTTTGTTTCCAATGTTTTGTTATCCTTTGTTCCTTTCTTCCTCTCTTAATGTTTATCCTTGTGGTTTGGTAGTTTTCTGTGTTGATAAGGTTTGATTCCTTTCTCTTTTCTTATTTGTGTATCTACTCTATCAGTAAGTTTTATATTTTCAGGTATTTTCATGATGGTTGTTATTGCTTTACTTTTCCAGATGCAGGATTCTCCTAAACATTTCTCATAAGGTCATTCTGGTGGTGATGAATTCCCTTAATTTTGCTTGTCTGAGGAAGACATTATTTCTCCTTTATTTCTGAAGGATGGCTTGAAGGGTATAATATGCATGGCTGGTAGTTTTTTCTTTTAGTGCTTCGAATATATCATCCCATTTTCTCCTGGCCTGTAGGATTTTTGCTGAGAAGTCTGCTATTAGTCTAATGGAAATGCCCTTATAAGCGACTTGATGTTTTTCTCTTGCTGCTTTTAGAATTCTTTATTTGTCTTTAACTTTGGATAGTTTGACTCTAGTATATCTTGGAGATGACCTGTTTGTGTTTAATCTATTTGGGAAGCTTTGAGCTTCCTGGACTTAGATGTTTACATCTTTCTTAAGACTAGGTTTGGGAAACTTTCCCAAGTTTTCAGCTATTATTGCTCTAAATAGACTTTATGTATATTTTCTGTTTTCTTCTCCTTCTGGAATGCCCATAATTTGAATATTTGTTCACTTAATACTATCCAATAGATCTCATGAGCTTTGTTCCTTCTTTTTTATGCTTTTTTTTAGTTTTGTCATCCTGTGTTATTTCAAAACTGCTATGTTCATGATCAGAAATTCTTCTGCTTTCTCTAGTCTGCTGTTGAGACTGTCAGATGTATTTTTTTATTTCATTCAATGAATTCTTCAATTCCAAGATTTCTGCTTGATTTTTTTTAATGATCTCTATCTCTGATGAGTTTCTCATTCAGATCAAGAATTGTTTTTTCTGATATCATTGAATTGTTTGTATTTTCTTGTATCTCAGTGAGTTTCCTTGAGATTATTAATTTGAATTCCTTTTCAGGCAAGTCAGCAGTTTCTAATTCTTTGAGATCAGTTACTGGGGCCTTATTTATTTATTTATTTATTTATGTTTGTTTTGGTGGTGTCATATTACTTTGGTTTTTTTGTTTCTTGTTTCCCTGTGTTGATATTTTTGCATCTGATCAGTCACTTTTTTGAGTTTTGTAGATTGGCTGGCATGGGTAAAGACTTTCACCTGCAAATACTCCCTAAGAAATCAATTGGGTAGAGTACAATGGCTTTGTCCTGGATGGATGGAGTAGTGTACACTTTGTGTAGTTTCTTCAGCTGTAATCCAGTTTCACTATGTCAGTGACTCAGTGACCTAAGTTTTGGAGATTTGTGGGGGCAATGGCACAGGTTTACCAGAGGAGGTATCATTGGGCTCACAGGCTGAGGTATGCACATGCACTCTGTGGGTTAGTCATCTCAGCAGCTGGCTCATTTGGGATGCAGCTGCTGGATTGATTCTCAGGTGTGGGGTGTGGGTGTATGGCATGTTGAGGTCTCCAGGACTGCTTTGTCAGTCATGGACATTGTGCTGCTTCTCTCATCAAGGCTGGGCCTGCCAGGGGCATGTCAGCGAAGCTGTTTTTCACTCAGATGAATGTGCTTGTGATGGCTCAAAGACTCAGGGGCAGGTCTTACAGAGGTGTGACGGCTGAGCTGTTTCTCTGAGCACACTTGGTTCAGCTAGCTGAGTGTGGGTCTGCTGGTGGCCTTGCTGCTGAGCCAGTTCTTGGGGCCCACTGTGAGGTCTTGCTTCTCTCTGTGGTTTAAGAGCTCACTACCAAGGGCAGAACTGATGAGCCATTTCTCAGGAACTGGACAAGGCCACTAGGTGGTGCTGAAGTAAGAGGGCCTGATCAGCTGCTTTCCAGTCAATGGGCAGGGCCACTAGGCAAGCCTGCAGTGAAGTGACCCATCCAGCTGCTTCTGGGCAGTAGCAGGACTGCTAAGCACACTTGCAGTAAAGTGAACTGTCGAGCTTGTTCTGGGCAGTGGGCAGGACTGCTAGGCAAGCCTGCAGTGAGGGAGCCAGTGTAGCCACTTCTGGGATTTTTGGCAAGGCTGCTAGGTGGGACTGTTGAGGATGGACCCACCTGGCTGGGAGAGTCAATGCACTTTATTTCTACTTGCTCAAGGGAGTATTCATTAGGGTAGAAATCAGTGAGTTGTTTTTCTGGGTGGGGGGCTCAGGCACACACAACTCAGTCAACTTGTGGGGTTGGGGGATAGGAGGAGAAATGGGGGATGGTCTGCCTGGGGAGGGTCTGCCTGTTTGATCTCTGCCTGGGGATGTGGGGATGCATCAGTTCAGTAGGACTAGGGTTGGCTTCCCAGAGTACAGAACAGAGACACAGCTTCCATGAGCCCAGGCTTCAAGCCTCTGAGATCAGGGCTTGTAGCCTCTGGTATAAGTGCACTGGGATGACTGTGGAGCCTAAAGCTTGGGGGAGTGCCATGGTTACTGGACCCAGGGCAGGGATGCACTGTCCTGCATTGGTTTGGGTCATGAGGGTGGGAGGTGCAGAGTGCACAGTTTGTCCTAGTGTTCTACAGTGACACAGTGAGTGTATTCTAGTCTGTTCCCCACACTTGGCTCTCGGTTTGTCCTACCAAAGGATCTGTGGGCCTCTGTAGTGAAAATAGGGGTTTGTGTCAGTCCTCTGCATTCCTTTGCACCATGAGGGACAATTCCTCCTGTGCTTATTCTGGTGTTGGAGACATGGCAGCTGTAGCCATGTGCCTTTCTCTCCTCTCTATGCCACTATCCTGGTATTTCATGATCCATAGGGACGTCACCAGTCTCCAGCTGCACTCCTGCACTCTCCCATTGATGCTCCCATCAGTATTTAGCTGTTGTTAGTTCTGTCCCTTTTCTGTGAGAGGAACTCACCCTGGGCACATCTAGTCTGCCATCTTGCTCCACCTCTTTTTCCTATATAGTTTTGAGATTTAATTAATCAGATCAAAGATACTGGAGAATCCAAGCTGTTGACTTCATTCCTTGTTCTTAAGATTATAATTTCTTTGTCTCCCTAACTTTGTACAATTGGATATTTAAAAACTTTAATTTTCCAAAATGAACTGACGACATTCATAAAACTAATGATAAAGTCTTCTGATAAAACATGAGCATACATATCATGACAAAATTATCTGAATTTAAGAGTTTCTGAAAATATACCTTTTTAAAAATTTTTTTTGTCTTTTTTCATGACCAGTAACGGGATCGCAACCCTCGGTGTTGCGCCCACACCGCGCTCAACCAGTGAGCAGACCGGTCTCTATATGGGATCCAAACCCTCGGTGGGAGCACCACCGCGCTCCCAAGCGCTGCACTCTACTGAGTGCGCCACCGGGCCAGCCCAAAATATACCCTTTTTTGCCTGGCTTTTTCAGGCATGATTATTTTGTAATTCATCCTCATGGTGTTCATCATGCATAGCATATGATTCCATTTGTATAAAACTCTAGTAAAATACAAACTACCTGAAGATGAAATAAAGCCAGTCAGAGGTTGCCCGGGAACAGAGTGGAGGCCAAGGAAGGCACTATAAAAGAGTACAAAGAACTGTGGAAATAATGGATATGTTCCTTATTTTGATTATAGTGACAGTTTCACAGATATCTGAGTATACATATGTCAACACATCGAATTGTGTAATTTAATTATGTGGAGTGTATCATTTGCTAATTCTAACTCAAAAAAGCTACTAGAAAATTTTTTAAAACTCAAGAAAGTAAGGTTTTCACATTCCTTTTTTAAGGAAATCACTCCAAACAACTCTCACAATTTCAAAGTCCATTAAATCCATTGATTGCTATCATAGTTTCAGGAATTCTGCCTCCCAGACTTTATAAAAATAAGAAAATAAAACATTCAAAAATTTTCGCTGTACCAGACATGAGAGAGCAGACATCTGGATCATAACCCATCTGTGCAATGTCTATGGCTCATCTTTAAGAACTGATAATGGCCTACACCCTCTAAAAGGACATACTAACCCTCTAAATCTGTAATTTCTCGGAATGGATCAAATTCTTGGCCTTGTAATATTTGGGGCCACTTAGTTCTTTTCAAGTCCTTTCTCTGGAAGGACTGCCAAAATCAAAACTGAGTCTGGTGTGTCTGGGGTCATTTGCAATCTCATTTGCACCCTGTACCCATGCACTCTGGAAGTAAAATGGCTAGCTTGAGGCATCCTCTGAGAATATTGGTTTTTATTAAATATTTGTTCTCTCATTAACACTAACAAAATTAGTCAATAAATAGCTTAGTTAATCAATAATTAGCTTATCATGCCATAATTCTGAATAAACAAAATTTCAAAATATTTGGTAATGTATTGGTATTGTCATCAAAAATATATTTAAATAGCTGTATTTTAGAAATTGTTGTACAGTCTTAATATGTGCATTTTCGGTTAGGGTGCACTTCTAACCAATGGAAATAGTTGGATTCTTGTTCTGAAATGCCCTCATGCCCAGGACACAGATATCTTAGCCTCGTCTCCTACCTCCCTGGCCTCATCACACTGTGCTGCTTGCTGTTTCGCAAATGCACTGTGGCCTTTTCCAGTTCTATCCCTTCTCCTATGCTGTCCTCAGTCCCAAGTAACAAAGTACACCTGGAAAAAGCATTTTTCAAAAACCAAGTTTAAATGTTGAATGAAAGAAAGTGGAGTAAAAAAATATATATACAGTGTCCAGTGACTCAATATAAAGTAACTATGTACTAAATGATAGTTAAGTAATATTTTTTTTATATACCTTCCCAGTTTTTGAATAGCAGTAGCATTATCAGAATATACTTGGTAATGCGTTTTAGTTACTTTTTGAATGTATTCATCTATCCTATTAGACTTTATCCTTATAAAGTGCAGGAACAGATGGCATCTCATTCACCTGTATCTTTGACAGTCAATTTCATTATGCCAGCTACTAGATTGAATTGATTTAAAGTGTGTACAAGAGTTTGGAGATATTTAATCATTCCTAAGGCATATCGTCTTATAGGAATGCAAGATACCAAATCATCCTCTATTTTTCTCTTTTGTTATGAGCAGATAACAAGAGTAGGAAGAAGCTGAGGTGTGTTTGCACACATAACAAAGAACTTGCATTGCTTATCGTCTGACTCCATCAATCCCAAACTTTCATGGGTCAGGAGTGGAAATCAATTTGTCAACTGATCATATTTTAGACAGTGCCCTAGGCAAACTTCAATGTGATGTCAGGTTCCAATTCAAGCCCAATTATAACAAAATTAGAATTAGTGTTTTGGAAGGAGCAATAAATATTCACTATTTATAACTAAATATTCACAATATTCACTATCAAATATTGAGTCAATGCAGGGATATTTGGGGGAAAGCAGGTAAACATTTTTTGAGGATTTTTAAAAAATATCTGCATTTCTCCAATTTTCCTCAAGGAAGCAAATGTAGCATGTTTCTTTTTTGAGATTTATGATTGTCTTCAAATATTTCAACATTTATCCAATTTTTATTAATATCCCTCTCTCATATATATATATATATATATATATATATACACACACACACACACACACACACACACACATATATAAACGTATATATATACATACATATATATATATATATACACACACACACATATATAAACTTGGTCTCCATTCCCACTAAATTTGCTATCCAGTGGAGGAAACATGCAAAAAAGTTAGCTATCAAATTAATAAAATAGCAATAAATTGTACTATGAGGAAATAATAAACAAGGTCCAAGACAGAAATAGCAGTGTTGACTTTAGAGAGCCTGGCCAGGGAAGGCCTCTCTAATTATGTGATATTTAAGATGAATTTTGAATGGTGAAAGATAATTCATGCAAAAGTCTGGGAAAGGGAATTCCAGGCATAGAAGAAGAATAGATCTAGAACTAAGGATGGAAACACTGAAACAACTTTCTGGACTGTTGTTAACTTAAGGTGTACTATAAAATGGGCAAATCTACCCAAGAAACTGCTACCTTTTCTCCAACAGCAAAGACCTGATGGACTAGCCAACAATTCCTGAGGAATTTTTATGGGCAGGCACTGTTTGGAGTCCTTTATAAGTATTATCTTTCTTAATTATCCCAACAACCCTATGAGGTTTTATTATCCCTGTTTTATAGATGAGGAAACTAAGACACAAAGAGAATGAATAATTTCCCACTGTCTCTAAGCCAGATTGAAACTAGGCTCTTGGCTTCGGAGTTTATACCATTATCACTATTCTGCCTTCTCTATGTTCTCGAGCTTTTCAAAAGCTAATATGGAAATATCATAACCAAGTGTTCTTGGACTGTAATGGATATGACAGGATGAACTAAAAGTCTACAAAGGCCTCCTTCTTCTACATACTCCCCTCCCTTCCTCAAATCTCTCCAGGAGTGAGGGTAAAGGTAATGGGAGCATCAGGATTATTAGCCCAGTAGATATAAGTCTGAAGGCAGGTCTAAAGCCAGGATATCAACCAAAATAGGTAAAGACATGTGCACACAGAAATTGTTAATAAGGCATTCTCATTCTGGTGCCTAGGAATTTATTTATTTAGCAGTGGCCACTTGGACAAAAATGGCAGACAATCAACATTAGAGTTTCAAATGTAAGTGCCTGTGTGTGCTTTCACAGAATGTTTCCAATTGATAATAGATACATAGTCACAGGATGGGCGGAATTCAGAAATGGAACTTTACTCAGTGGGAAGACTAGAGAAAGAGATTAGGAACCTAGTCAAGGGAGACCTGAGGGCAAAAAGGGAGAGCCAAGAGAAATAATGAGCTCAAATACTGGAGAACTAGGATACCAACGTCCTAGACAGACCAGTTGTAGTGAATTCTTATAATTTTACACTGCTTTGGCATCCACTTTAAATGTAAGTTGGGACTCCATCCTCAGCCTGGCCAAGTGCACACCTACCAGAAAGGTTCTGCGCCAGAGATGCCTGAGATCTACAGAGACCATGCACCCTGCAGTGCCAGCACATGACTGAGCAGGTATGACTTGCTGCCGCTGGACTCCATCCCCAGCCTGGCCGAGTGCACACCGACCAGAGTGGCACCTTCCCTGAGAGGCCCAAGACCCGAGGCAACCACAGACCTGAGGTGCCAGTGGGCAACTGAGCAGACACTAAGGTAGCTGTGCCAAGTTGGCAACCCCAGCAGCATTGTAGCCAGACAATACTGTCAAACCAGTGGACCATGAAATCCCTGGCCACAATGACTAAACATCAAAGGAAAGATACCAGAAATATGAAAAATCAGGACAGTACACCACCAAAGGGTAATAACTCTCAAGCTCTAGATCCTATAGAACAAGAAGCCCTTGAAATATCAGACAAGGAATTTTGAGTGATAATTCTAAGGAAACTAAATGAGAAACAAGAAAACTCAGCTAGACAAAACAATGAAATGAGGAAAAGTATACAGGACCTGAAAGAAATGGACAAGGAAATCAATGCCCTGAAAAAGAATGCAGCAGAGCTTGCTGAGCTGAAGAATTAATTCAATGAAATAAAAAACACAACAGCGTGTTTAACCAACAGACTTGCAGAAGCAGAAGAGAGAACTTCTGACCTTGGATGTGGGCTGTTTGAAATAATACAGGCAGACAAAAAAAAAAAAAAGAGTTAAAAACATTGAAGAATATCTAAGAGAGATATCAGACAACCTTAAGCACTCAAATATACAAGTCATGGGTATTCCAGAAGGGGAGGAAAAATGAGATTTCATTGAAAACATATTCAACAAAATAGTGGCAGAAAACTTCCCAGGTAGAGGAAATGACACAGATCTTCAGGTTCAGGAAGCTCGAAGATCCCTAACTGTATTCAACTCAAAAAGGTCTTCTCCAAGACATGTTATAGTCAAGTTGGCAATACTCAAAGCCAAAGAGAGAATCTTTAAGGCTGCAAACGAGAAGCGTCAAATCACCTATAAGGAAGGCTCAATCAGACTAACATCAGACTTTTCATCACAAACCCTGAAAGCCAGAAAGGAATGGGATGATATATTCAAAATACTAAAAGACAGAGATTGTCAACCAAGAATACTCTACCCCGCAAGGCCATCCTTCCAAATTGAAGGGCAAATAGCATATTTCTCAGACAAACAAAAAATGAGGGAGTTTACTACCACACAACCAGCCTTACAAGAAATTCTCAAGGGAATACTGGGTTTGGTACCTGAAAAATAACTACCACTGCCACAAAAACTGAAGAAAAATCAAAAACCACCAGTAAAATAAAAATGCCAACAATGAAGAGAAAATAAAAGTTTATCTACAACCCAAGGAACCAACAAATACAAAATACAAACAATAAATCAGAAATAAAGGAACAAGAGACACTTAAGACATCCAAACTAAAATCAATAAAATGCTAGGAGTAAATCAACACTTTTCAGTAACAACTCAATGTAAAAGGATTAAATTCCCCAATCAAAAGACATAGACTGGTTGACTGGGTTAAAAAGGAGGACCCAACTATGCGCTCCCTTCAGGAGACCCACCTCACCTATACAGACTCACACAGACTAAGAGTGAAAGGATGGAAAAAGATTTACTGTGCAAACAGAAATGAAAAACGAGCTAGAGTAGCTATTCTTATATCTGATAAAATAGACTTTAAACTAAAAACCATAAAAACAGATAATGAGGACCACTACATAATGATAAAAGAATTCATCCATCGAGAAGACATAACAATCATAAATATATACACACCCAATTGTTGGAGCAGACAAATTTATAAGGCAAACTCTATTATGCATAAAGAAGGAAATACACACTAATACCATAATATCTGGGCAGCTGAACACCCCACTATCAATATTGGACAGATCATTTAGGCAAAGAATCAGCAGAGAAACACAAGATCTAAGCAACATGCTAGACCAATTGGACTTGGCAGATATCTACAGAATATTCCATCCAACAACCTCAGAATATTCATTCTTCTCATCAGCATATGGATCATTCTCCAGGATAGATCACATGTTAGGTCACAAATCAAGTCTCAGCAAGTTAAAAAAAAATGGAATTATCCCATGTATTTTTTTCAGCCCACAATGCATTAAAATTAGAAATCAATAAGAAACGAAGTTCTGGAAACTATTCAAACACATGGAAATTAAACACCATTCTACTTAATGACATATGGGTCCAAGAAGAAATCAAACAGGAAATCAAAAACTTTATTGAAACTAATGAAAACAATGATACATCACACCAAAACCTGTGGGACACTGCAAAAGCACTACTAAGGGGGAAATTTATCTCATTAAATGCTTATTTCAGAAGAATGGAAAGATAGCAAGTGAACAACCTAATACTTCACCTTAAAAAATTAGAAAAACAGGTTGGGACCAGGCCGCCTCGAGGTCAAGCAGCCTCTGGTCAGGCGCACGCCATCTGTCAGAGCCAGAGCCCCACGGAGCTGCCACCACTGGGGACGGAGCCCAGGGAGGAAGAACAAGAAACACAAGAAGAGGAACATTTGATGGAAGAAAAGAAAAAGAAAAAGCAAGAAGAAAAGAAAAAGAAGGAAGGTGCTCAAAAAAAGGCAGCTGATCAGAAAACCAAAGTCACCGGAAACCCAACTCCTCGAGTCAGGAGTTGGAGGCCCAACCCCCGGAGCCGGAGCAGCGTCTGTGAAGTGCTTGGGCTCTGATGAGACCACCGTGCCATTTCCTCTTCACCGGGGCTTCAGCCGCTGCCACCGCCACTGGAGGAGTGGCCATCTATTGTCTTTCACCGCAGGGAAAGGGTGGAGCTGCTCCGGCTTGGCCTGCGGGGGAGCCCCAGGAGCAGCAGGGAAGTTCCATGGTGGTCTGTGAAACCCTGCCACAATAAACATCAAAGAAAAGACACCAGAAATACGAAAAATCAAGAAAGTACACCACCCAAAGATATTAAATCTCAAACTCTACATCCTATATAACAAGAAGCCCTTGAAATGTCTGACAAGGAATTTCGAGTGATAATTCTAAGGAAACTGAATGAGATACAAGAAAATTCAGCTAGACATCATGAGGAAATGAGGAAAAGTATACAGGGCCTGAAAGAGGAAATGTACAAAGAAATCAATTCCCTGAAAAAAAAATGTAGCAGAACTTGCTGAACTGAAGAAGTTATTCAGCGAAATAAAAAACACAACGGAGTGTTTAACCAGCAGGCTTGTCGAAGTTGAAGAGAGAACCTCTGAACTTGGGCTGTTTGAAATAACACAAGCAGACAAAAAAAAAAAAAAAGAATCAAAGGCATTGAAGAAAATCTGAGAGCGATATCAGACGACCTTAAGAACTCAAATATCCAAGTCATGGGTATCCCAGAAGGGGAAGAAAAAGGAGATTGCATTGAAAACATATTCAACAAAATAGTGGTGGAAAACTTCCCAGATATAGGAAAAATCACAGATCTTCAGATCCAGGAAGCTCAACGATCTCCAAAAGTATTCGACCCAAAAAGGTCCTCTCCAAGACATGTTATAGTCAAATTGGCAATACTCAAAGACAAAGAGAGAATCTTAAGAGCTGCAAGAGAGAAGCATCAAATCACCTATAAGGGAGCCCCAATCAGGCTAACATCAGACTTTTCATCGCACACCCTAAAAGCCAGAAAGTAATGGGATGATATATTCAAAATACTAAAAGCCAGAGATTGTCAACCAAGAATACTCAACCCTGCAAGGCTATCCTTCTGAAATGAAGGTCAAATAGTATATAAATAGCAGGGGACCTGAACACCCCACTCTCAATATTGGACAGATCATCTAGGCAAAGAATCACAGAGAAACACAAGATCTAAACAATAGTCTAGACCCATTGGACTTGGCAGATATCTACAGAACATTCCATCCAACAACCTCTGAATATTCATTCTTCTCATCAGCATATGGATCATTCTCCAGTATAGATCACATAGTAGGTCACAAATCAAGTCTCAAAAAATTCAAAAAAATAGGAATTATCCCATGTATTTTCTCAGACCATAATGGATTAAAACTAGAAATCAATAACAAATGAAACTCTGGAAACTACACAAACACATGGAAATTAAACAGCATTCTACTTAATGACTTATGGGTCCAAGAAGAAATCAAGCAGGAAATCAAAAAATTTATTGAAACTAATGAAAATAATGATACATCATACCAAAACCTGTGGGACACTGCAAAAGCAGTATTAAGGGGGAAAATAATTGCATTAAATGCTTACCTCAGAAGAATGGAAAGATGGCAAGTGAACAACCTAACAGTGCACCTTAAAGATCTAGACAAATAAGAACAATCCAAACTTAAAGTTAGCAGACGGAAAGAAATCATCAAGATCAGAGCAGAACTTAACGAAACTGAAACCCATAAAAAAATACAAAAGATCAATGAAATCAAAAAGTTGGTTTTTTGACAAGATAAATAACAAGATAAGAAATTGACAAACCATTAGCATGGCTAACAAAAAAAAGAAGAGAGAAGATTCAAATAACAAAAATTAGAAATGAAAAAGGTGATATTACAACTGATTCATCTGAGATACAAGGAATCATTAGAGACTACTATAAACAACTATATGCCAACAAGTTTGGAAATCTGGAGGAAATGGATAAATTTCTGGACAAACACAAGCTCCCAAAACTGAGCCATGAAGACGTAGAAAATCTGAACAGACCAATAACAAAAAAGGTGATTGAAGCTGTTATCAGAAAGCTCCCAACAAAGAAAAGCCCAGGACCAGATGGGTTCACGGCAAAATTCTACCAAACATTCAAAAAGGAATTGACACCAATTCTTTAAAAGCTATTCCAAAAGATTGAAACAGAGGCAATTCTCCCAAACTCTTTCTATGAAGCAAACATCATCCTCATACCAAAACCAGGTAAAGATACAGCTAAAAAAGAAAACTACAGGCCAATATACTTGATGAATATAGATGCAAAAATCCTCAATAAAATACTAGCTAACAGAATACAACAACACATACACAAAACTATACACCATGATCAAGTGGGATTCATCCCAGGGATGCAAGGTTGGTTCAACATACACAAATCAGTAAATGTGATATACCATATCAATAAAATCAAGCACAAGGACCATATGATCATCTCTATAGATGCTGAAAAAGCATTTGATAAAATTCAACATTCGTTCATGATAAAGACTCTCTACAAGTTAGGTATAGATAGGAAGTATCTCAACATAATTAAAGCCATATATGAGAAGCCTACTGCCAATATCATCCTGAATGTGGAAAAACTGAAAGCTTTTCCGTTAAGAACAGGAACTAGACAAGGATGCCCACTCTCACCACTCCTATTCAAGATAGTGTTGGAAGTACTAGCCAGAGCAATCAGAGAAGAGAAGGAAATAAAGGGCATCTAGATTGGAAAGGATAAAGTCAGACTGTCCCCGTTTGCAGATGACGTGATCCTATATATCGAACAGCCTAAAGCCTTTACAAAAAAACTCTTGGAGTTGATAAATGATTTCACCAAAGTAGCAGGATACAAAATCAACACAAAAATCAGTAGCATTTCTATTTTTCAATAGTGAACATGCAGAAAGAGAAATCAAGAAAGCTTGCCCATTTACAATAGCCACCAGAAAAATAAAATACCTAGGAATAGAGTTAAACCAAGGATATGAAAAATCTCTATAATGAGAACTACAAACCACTCTTGAGAGAAATTAGAGAGGATACAAGAAAATGGAAAGATATTCCATGCTCTTGGATTGGAAGAATCAGCATTGTGAAAATGTCCATACTACCCAAAGTGATATACAAATTCAATGCAATCCCCATCAAAATTCCAATGACATTTTTCTCAGAAATGGAAAAATCTATCCAGACATTTATATGGAATAATAAAAGACCACACATAGCCATAGCAGTGCTGAGCAAAAAAAATAAAGCTGGAGGCATAACACTACCTGACTTGAAACTATACTACAAAGCCATAATAACCAAAACAGCATGGTACTGGCATAAAAACAGACACACTGATCAATGGAATAGAAAAGAGAATCCAGAAATCAACTCACACACCTACAGCCATCTGATCTTTGACAAAGGCACCAAGCCTATACACTGGGGAAGAGATTGCCTCTTCAGCACATGGTGCTGGGATAAGTGGATATCCATATGCAGGAGAATGAAACTAGACCCATACCTCTCACCATATACTAAAATCAACTCAAAATGGATTAAAGAATTAAATATATACCCTGAATCAATAAAACTTCTTAAAGTAAACATAGGAGAAACACTTCAGGAAGTAGAACTGGGCACAGACTTCATGTATATGACCCCAAAAGCATGAGCAACCAAAGGAAAAATAAATAAATGGGACTATATCAAACTAAAAAGCTTCTGCACAGGAAAAGGAACAATTAACAGAGTTAAAAGGCAACCAACAGGGGCAGAGCCTATGGCACACTTGGGAGAGTGCGGCACTGGGAGCGCAGTAGCGCTCCCGCTGTGGGTTCGGATCCTATATACGGATGACTGGTGCGCTCACAGCGCTCACTGGCTGGGCGCAGTGCGGCCAGTCTCAAAAAGGACAAAAAAAAAAAAAAAGGCAACCAACATAGTGGGAGAAAATATTTGCAAAATATACAACTGACAAAGGATTAATATCCAGAACATACAGGAACTGAAACAACTTTGCAACAAATAAAAAACAAGTAACCCAATTAAAAAATGGGCAAAAGAGCTAAATAGGCATTTCTCAAAGGAAGATATATGGATGGCCAACAGACACATGAAAAAATGCTCAACATCACTCAGCATTTGGGAAATGCAAATCAAAACCACACTGAGATACCATCTCATCCCAGTTAGGTTGGCTAATATCCAAAAGACTGTGAATGATAAATGCTGGCGAGGTTGCAGAGAAAAAGGAACTCTCATACATTGTTGGTGGGACTGCAAAATGTTGCAGCCTCTATGGAAAATGGTATGGAGGTTCCTCAAACAATTGCAGATGGATCTACCATATGACCCAGCTATCCCACTGCTGGGAATATACCCAGAGTTCGAAGGTATACCTGTTCTCCAGTGTTCATTGCAGCACTATTTACAATAGCTAAGAGTTGGAACCAGCCCAAATGTCCATCATCAGATGAGTGGATATGGAAAATGTGGTATATCTACACAATGGATTTCTACTTTGCTATAAAAAAACATGAAATACTGCCATTTGCAACATTGATAGACCTAGAGAGAAGTATATTAAGTGAAACGAGTCAGGCACAGAAAGAGAAATATCACATGTTCTCACTTATTTGTGGGAACTAAAAATAAATAAATAAATACGCAAATAAACTGGGGTTGGGGGGAGGGAAGAAGACACAACAATTACAATTCCTTGAAGTGGATACGACAAGCGAACACATATGAGATGGTTGGGAGGAAAACACCACCACTTTGGCTGGTGTTTTACTGCCTCGGGCATCTGCCCTGCACAGCCCTGTTTTTCCAGACCTGCAGCTTCCAAGGACCGTGTGGCTGGTTGCCTAGCTTATAGACCTGAGTGAAGGGGTCTGGTGACCAATTCTGGCATGGAGGGGTCTGGTGACACAGGCTGGCATGTGAAGGGTTTGTGAACCAGTCTGTGAATGGGCTTGAGGGGTCTGGGAGTTCCAGACCCAGCTCTAGCTCAACCATCGGGCCAGTTGGTACAGGATTACTGGCAGGGAAAGGAGCCGCGACAATGAGCATGGTTGCCTAGCTTTACAATTGACGTCACGAACAGGATTAAGAGCTAGAGAATTGGTGCTGTGAGCAGGATTCAAGACATTAGCCTCGCAGTATCCCTTGTTGTAGCCAGGCACACTCTCTCTCTCTCTCTCTCTTCACACCTGGTTGAACATGAGTTCCCCAGACAGCTCCCCCTTTCCTGTTGGCCATCTGAGGCATGTTGCCCTCTTCTCTCTGGGATCTGTAAACAATAAAACGGCTCCTAATATTTCATGTACGTTGTTGTGTGTCCTCATCTGTGTCTCATCTGACTGATACTCGAACCGCACTCTCCTGCTCAGAGCTCTCCTAGAGAGTAGCTATCTTAATTGGAATAGACTGTACATAAGTCAAACAAGAGCTACCAGGGTTTCTGCCAGTATAAATGTTTCTTTTGAGAGTATCACCTGATCACAGGTCAGACATTTAGGAACTAGGCCACATGCCAGGATCAAGAAGTATCCCATGAAAAGCACACTGTAAAAATCCCTGATACCTCTCCTGGAGCCCTGTCACGGTAGGACTAGGATTTACAGCCACTCTCCAGAGAGAGACCTCAAGACCAAGTTAGATGAAAATTCGACACAGTGGTATTTTGCAAGTTAACCTATTACTGACCTAAATTCCCTCATTGCCTTCTGGCTTAGGTGGAAGGTCCCAGGCCTTCAGTGTTAGCTTAAATGTTAAGTGACCCAATCCGAGAGGACAGGATTTAAAGACTGAAAGAGCAGTTGATATTATAGGATAACACAGCAGAGGCTACCAAACCCAAAAATATATGCTGAAGCCCACAAGGGGCCGGGAACTGTTCTAGGTCATGGGGTGCTCCTTCTGTGCCATCTCCTCAGACAAGACAGTGGGAGGCAGAGGCAGCCTGGACTCTTCTCGACTGTTCTTCAAGCTGAGTCTTTACAACTAGCAGGAGAAGTAGATACAATAAATACTGCAGTTAAAAATAAACCCAAACCATCAGTGCACACAACATAGACTTCTGCCGATTAGAAATTCCTGAATGGATCTAAGCCAAAATTTTGGGGAACATCAAACAGTAAAACACCCAAAGAGCATGAGAGCATTAGGGATCGCCAAGCAAGAGGATACCACAATGTCTCATAATATCTTTATCTTAACTCATCTCAACTCACCTTCCAGAAATCTGCAGTCCATTCTTCTATCACATTGTCCTGACAGTGGTGTCAAATCTATGTGTATGAAAGGCAAGGTGTACAAAAAGATAACATTTCCCGCATGTTATGGAGAAGATCACTGCCACAGTCTCTATTGGAAATACATCCCTGACTCTCTTATTCTTCCACATCACCCAAAGAGGCTATTTTTTGTGTTACTATGAGCTGAGACTTCAGTAAGCTCCACAGAAAAGTCCCTGCTATACTGGTGTGTGCAAAAGGACAAAATACGAAGACAAGCGTATTATCTGTAATATGCGGAAAGTCTCATGTACTCCCTAGAAAGTGTGCGCCAACACTGAAACCAATACCAAATGAGAAAGAGAGAATGGAGTAATTCAAACAATACTCCGCTCGGTGCCTGAGCGAAGCCTCAGCATCATGTTTAAACTCAGAAACAAAACAAATCATTTAGGCACCGAAACACTTTTTCAATCATGGCTTCAATAAAGTAAATGGCTCCTTAAAGAACACGAAGAGCTAATGGCACTTCAGATACTAGAAGCTGTCCAGTTTTCCGTTCAGTGTGGTGGAGAGCGTGCAGAGAGGGGGGCTGGTTATATGAAGATCAGGTGAGCCCATAGACATATCTGCAGGAGGAAGTTAAGAGGGCGTCCCTTGTTTTTTTATGTCATCAAATACTTAATGGACTAATATGCTGAATGAAGAGATGTGTTACATATAGGTAAAGAGAACATAAGCTTTCTCTTTTTTCCCCCCTCAAGTTCCCTCTAAGCCAGAAGCTGGTTTTTTACCTTTTGAAAAATTATTGTGTACAAGCAGGCACTGAGACCTCTGCTCAAGAACCAGCCAAACTGCTGGCTGTGGTTAGTAAAAATGCTTATTTGTTCTGGGAAGCAAAACCAATGGGAGAAAAAAGGCAACTTCTGAGCAAAATACTAAAAAGAAACAGATCTGAGGAATCTGGTGAAATTGAAACTTTTAATCCAAAGAAGATAATAATGACTGAATGGAAAATAATCTTCATACCCTCATATTTTGATTTCAAACATTGGAAATTCTTTTATGGTCTAGAATCGTTGCCATCACAGTGGATAATTGTGCTTGATCGGCAGTAGTTTATTGGAGATATTTTTTATTTTAACCTCAGGTTAACTGATGGCAGCAAAAGAATTAGTTGGAGAAATTGCTGTAAAGATAACTATTTCAAGTGAAAGCCCATCAGCTAATACCTGACTACTTTGGCTTCAAATGTAAGAATGGTCACATTAGAAGTCAAGGAAGGGAACTATACATAGGCATAGCTGGTTTCTAAACTTAGAGGATGAACTTGGCTCTAGAGGATCTCTTCCAGGTGCCGACGTGACCTTACTAATGAACAGGTTTGCTTACACTTCAGGGGAAATATCAGTGTAGACATTTGTCCATTCTTAGTCCATGTACAAAAGTGCCATGTTGTTTCTCATTTGGCAAATATAGGTGAAAAAATAAGATACTGAGAATTAGAACTGGAAAGATAGTCTCCTCTATTTGTTGCTCATACTGAGAAAGATGTTTATTGTCTTTCTAGTTTAATAGGTTGTTCTTCCCCCAGGAAGTTAAAGTATCTTTGTTACATTTTTTTTAGAGCTTTTTATTTGTTTCTAAAGTCCTGTAAGTCGTCCATGGAAAGTTTTGGTTTTTTTTTTTTTTTTTTTTTTTGTCCATGTGAAAACCTTCAGTGTAAATGTAATGAAGAATTACCCACTTTTTTTTTTTTTCCGGTCAATTGTTTTATAATATAAAATGATAGCAATAAAAGTATCTTCTATTCTCTCTTTACATTGTCTCCCAAATCACTTGTTCTGTCAAAGTGTATGTTTTGAATAATTTATCGATATTAAATGTAGTGCCTCTAAGGCAAACCTCAAATTCAGCTCCTTTCTCTAAGTAACTGCGAACCTTAGATAACCAGTAGGAAAATTCTATCTCATGATAAAATGAAGACAAAATGTATTCTAGAGAAAAGGTTAACCTATTTGGCAAAGCAGGAGTTACCATAAGTTTGTGGTGGTTGTTGTTTTATAAAGCTAATAAATTATATTGTAGATCTCCAAGTACTAGAAAAAAGGATTTTAAGTGCAGTCACCAAAAAGAAAAGTGTTTAGGTGATGGATATGCTATCTACCCTGAGTGAATCATTGTACAATGTATGCATGTATTGAAACAATACACTGTGTCCCACAAAAATGTGCAATTAAAAATAAAATAATAAAGTAATAAAATAAATGTTAACTTGCATATTCTTTGACTTCTATTTAATGTTCCACTCTCAGTCTACCCTTTGCCCAACTCCAGAGATCTGATTAGTCTTTGGAAATAACAAGATAGCATTTATCCAAAAATCTATACCCACCCAAATTTCATTGCATTGTACCTAAATCACATGTTATTTCTATTTTTATATTCATATTGGAATTTTGTTGGTTTCAGCATCTAGAATTGTGGATTAAAAAACTATTCCTACTTTTATGACATTTTAGAAACAAAAAAAGTATTTAAAACAACTAAAATCAGGTTGTTTATTATTTTATATATGTCAGGTGCTAGAGGTTCTTTAGCTGTACTTAAGAGTGAATCTACTTTCATTATCATATTAAAAATATATATTGGAATTTTTTCTCAACCATCTACCCTTGAAAGCTAAAATTATCAAAACAAATACTCTTAAACTTGATGGGGGTGTGGGAAATCTCTGTTTGAAAAGATAATTAGAAATTTGATGAGATCTATAAAAGTGAAAAGTTTAAATAGCAGAATTACCTATTAATATTTCAATGGAGAATGTGGGAAACCTCTGGTAGTTTAATAAATGTTTTACAAATAAAAATTGCACAAATAAAAGATTTATTTTTATTTAGAAGTAGGAAAATCAAACCATAAAAAATGTCTTATTTTGCAATTATATGAGTACATCAGAAATTAAATTATCTGGACAAAACTTCTATCTTCAGAGAAGGATCAAAAACATTAACACAGAAGTGTTTGATGATTTAGTGTCAAATGATAAATCCAAAGTTTAGATCATTTCTCCTGATGTAATTGTAGGTAAACATAGAAACTTATGGAGAATCCATCTAAGACATGGTTCCTTCCTTTCCTTTACTCCAACTACTTTCACCTCTACAACCACTTGAGGTTGTTACCTATAATAACATATTGTTATAATAATAATAATAATAATAATATAGTAACATAATAATAACAGCATTGTTATTATTATTTACAACTATTCAGTATTTAACCAGGGGCAATACCATTATTAAATATTTATCAAATATTTATTAACTCACTAGTCATTGTATCAAGAAATCTACATATGTGCTGGCCAGTTAGCTCAGTAGGTTAGTGCACAGTGTCATAACACCAAGGTTAAGGTTTTGGATCCCCATACCAGCCAGCCACCAAAAAAAAAAAAAAAAAAAAAAAA
>NW_007727720.1:124191-204749 GCF_000696425.1 Galeopterus variegatus | reverse complement strand
AAAAAAAAAAAAAAAAAAAAAGAAAGAAAGAGAGAGAGAGAGAGAGAGAGAGAGAGAGAAAGAAAAGAAAGAAAGAAAGGTGAAAAAGGAAATCTAAATATAAAATTGAATAGTAGTTGAGAGCACAGTCTAGAGTTAATTTTCATGGGTTCAAATCCTGGCTTGCTTATGAGCTGAGGGACCCCATTCTTATGCAACTATTCATTCAAACCCTATTCAGATTTGAAGTTAGTGCAAAGATGCAACCTTGCTTCTAGCAGTGTGGTAAACTAAATATCTTGAAAAACCCTCATATTTAAAATTATTGAAATTCTGCATAAAATATTTACTAATGCATCATTGGGCTGACACAAAATGAAGGAATCTGAAAAACTGTATAATAAATTGGGTAGCAGGTAGGTGTCTTACAGGAGACTCCTCATAAAGCTAGACCTCATCAGTGTTAGAGAAGATGAGAAATAAACCCGCCACACAGAGAGGGACGGTGGGAACACCTACCTGACTCGATCCTGGCTAGGGGGTAAGAAAATAGAATCGTCCTTAAGAATTTGTAATCATAAGCTAGCCCTTACGTGACAAATGTTTCCAGTCCAAATCCACTCTGTCTTTGTAGCCTGAAAAATCTGAACCTAGGAACTTAATTTAAAGCATTTTCAGATTGGTAGTGTCCCGATGGAGCTAACCAAAGCAAAGGAAGCTCCCCTTAGAGGAACTCGGCTCCAACCCAAGCCTTAAATAATCTACAGATAAAGTTTCTGGTGTGTATGTGAGGTTTGTGTGTAGGACAGGAAAGGCTTTATGTAAAAAACCACAACAAAAACAAACTAGCAAGTATTAAGATGTTGAAGTTAGAAAATATAGAATATAAAGTAACTACATTTGATTTATTCAAGAAAGAAGAGAAACCTATAAATATATAAATGGAATAAGGTTCTATAAATAATGACCAAGCTGTTATGAGTGAAAATCATTTCTATCCTTGAAAATAAAAATTCAAATGTTTTATCATTTTTTAGAATTATGTCTTTTTCTTATTGATTTGTTGAATAATTCTGGGTATAAATATTTTTCTAGAAGTGCACTATGAACTGTTTCTCCCAGTTCATGCTTCACCTTTTTATTTTCTTGATGCCCTCTTCTGATGAGTAGAGGTCTTAATTTAAATGAGGTCCATTTGTTAATCTATTCCTTATTGTGTACAGTTTAAGAAATGTTTGTCTACCCCAAAGTTATCAATATATTCTCCTGGGTTTTCTTCTAAAAGCTTGATTGTTTAATTTTAACATACATGTTTTTTAATCTATCTCAAATTAATTTTTGTGTATCATGTGAGGTAGGGCTCAATATTGCTGGTTTGCTTGTTTGTTTGTAAATAGATATTCCAATGACAAGAAAATGGTTGTAGAAAATATCAACCTTTCCCTAATTAATCACAGTGGTAACTATGTTATACATCAGAAAACGTGTGTGTGTGTGTGTGTGTGTGTGTGTGTGTGTGTGTGTGTGTTTTATCCTATTCATTTGATTTTGTCTATCCTTATGACAATACTATACTGACTCAAATACCCTAGTAGTAAAATTAGTCCTAAGATCTGGTAATGTATTTCCTCTGGTTTTGTTCTTCCATTTCAAGATTTTCTAGGCTCTTGTAGGTTCTTTGTATTTTCATATACATTTCAGATTCAAGTAATCAATTCTCACAAAATAAAAACATACTTGAACTTTAATAGGACTGTATTGAATTTATAGATCAATTTGGAAAATACTGGTATCTTAAAAATGTTAGGTTTTCCAACACATGAAAAAGATTTACACATTTCAAATGATAAACTTTTTAAATTTCAGTATTTTTCAAAAATATATTTTAGAGTAAGACTTACACATATTTTATTAAATGTATAACTGGGTATTTGATATTTTGATACTATTATACATAAATTTTCAAAATGTAATGTTTAGTTTTTGTTGCTAATAAGAAAAAATTCAAACTGACATTTATATATCTGGTGATCTTGTAAAACTTACTTATTAGTTTTAATTATTAGTATATTCTTTCAGATTTCCTATGTATACAATCATGTCTTACATTCATAATGATTTTAATTTTTCTTTTCCTTTCTTTATATCTTTTTTTTTCCTTGCCATATTACACTGGCTAAGACTCGAATATAATGTTGAATAAAAGTGATGATAGTGTTAATTTTTGTTTTATTCTTGACCTTGTTGAAAACTGTTCAATATTTAGTCAAATTTGCTATGATGGTAGCTGTAAGACATTTGTCAATAGTTTTTATGAGACTAAGGAGCTTCCTTTTATTTCCAGAACAATGAGAGCTGTTTTATTGTTTGTTTGTTTGTCTTATTATAGTATGCTGAATTTTGTCAAATGATTTTTTGCTTCTATTGAGATAATATATAAATTTTCTTCTTTATTATGATAATGATGAGAATTATTTTGATTGATTTCTGAATTGTATTCAACTTTAAATTGCTGGAATAATTACCTCCTGGTCATACTATGCATAATAAACTATCCTTTATATATATACTACTGGATTCTATTTGAATTTTTTATTTAGGATTTTAGTGTCTTGTTTATTGAGAAGTATTAGTCTGAAATTTTCTTTCTTGCAATATCCTTCTCATATTGAGATATCAAGGTTATGTTTGCCACATAAAATAAATTGGAAAGTGTCCCTCATTTTACTGTTTTTTGAAAGTCTGGAATTTTAACATTATTTCTTTCTCAAATGTTTGGAATAATTCACCTGGGAAATTATCTGGTGCTGGAGAATTCCTTGAAGAAATGTTTTTAATTAGAGATTTAGTTCAATTAATACATATGTGGCTTATTCAGCTTTTCCATTTTTTCCTGTTCTAGTTTTGTTGAATTTTTCTATTAATTTGTCCATTTAAGTAGAATTTTTCAATGCATTGAATTGAAATGAACCATTTATAATGTATTTCATTATCTTTTAACATTTGCAAGATCTATAGTACATTCTTGTTTTTCATTTTTGATATACCTTGTTAAGAGTGTCACTTTTATTAGTTTTTCCAATGAAACATCTTTTTGATTGATCTGTATTTTCTAACTTACACCTGGTTTCCTTCATTGACCTCTGCTCTTAGATATATATACATATTTTCCTTCTGCAATCTTTGGCTTTTCTTTGCTATTTTTTATTCAGCATTTTATGATGAAAGCTTAAATAATTTTTAATCTTTCTTTTCTAGTATATATGTTTAAAGCTTGACATTTATGTCTGAGCACTGCTTTAGTTGCATCACCCAAGTGTTTGTCATTGTTTACATTTTATTATTCAGTTAAAAATATTTTATAATTTCTATGTGATTTTATTTCTGACCAATTGATGTACTGCTTAATTTCCAGACACTTAGTATTCTTCTGTTTATATTCATCTTATTTTCTCCAGCTTAATTCTGATTAAAGAACATATTCTGTATAATTTTAGTCTTTTGAAATTTGTTTAGTCTTGGCTTCTCACTTATTGTATGGTCCACTTTTGTAAATGTCCCATTGACCCACATACAGAACATTATTATACAGTTCTTTTTTTTTTTGTCTTTTTGTCTTTTTCCGTGTCCAGCAATGGATCGCAACCCTCAGTGTTGCCCCCGTACCGGACCGGGGACCGGCAACGGGATTGCAACCCTCGGTGTTGCCCCCGCGCCTCGCTCAGCCAGTGAGCGGGAACCGGTCTGTATGTGGGATCCGAACCCTTGGGCGGGAGCACCGCCGCGCTTCCCAAGTGGTGCACTTATCCAGTGCGCCACCGGGCCGGCCCTATTATACAGTTCTTGGTTGAAGTCTTCTATATGTATCAAATAAGTTATATTTGTTGATCAGATCTTCTATGACCCTGTTGTTTTTTTAGTTTTGTCTGCTGATTTTATCAGTTACTAAGACATGTGTTAGAACCCCCTGATAGTTGTTCAATTTTCTGTTTTTTTATTTTAGTTTTGTCATATCTTAACATTGAAGCTATGTTATTGGGTGCATAAAACTTTACAATTTTAACGTCTTCCTGTGGAATCAGAATAAAATGTTTCTTTAGTTAATGATATAATTGAATTTTAATCTACAATCTAGTCATTTGTTTTCTATTTGTCCCATTGTCTTTGTCTCTTAATTCTTCCTTTCTTGATTATTTAATTCTTCCTTTCTTGATTATTTTGTTTAATTGATTTTTCCCCATTTTTCTGTTCTATTATGGTTTTATTTGTACTTTTTTATTATCCATTCAATAATTGCTCTAGAGATTATAACACAGTTCTTAAATTAATACTTAAATTAATACATCTATCATTTCCTCGTCGATGCAAAATCTTACCACAATTTAAATCTATTTTTCTTTCCCATTTGCATTATTGTTCTCATATATATTATTGTACATACATTATAAAGTCCACAAGACATCGTTATTGTAATTTTAAACAGTTAATATTCACTTATAGTCACTCCATATTCACCTTCCTGGTACTCTATATTTCTTCCTGTAGCTTTATTTCTCCATCTAGGATCACCTTCCTTGTGTCTGAAGAACTGCCATTAGTGTATTCAGGCAATAATCCTGTCAACTTTTTTTCTTCTAATCTGCAAATATAAGGTACTACAAAAAGTCCACGGAAAAGTAGAATTGAAAGCTCATATGAATTTTTCCATGAATTTTTTGAAGTACCCTCCTATATTCATTTCATCTTCATCTTTTAAAAATAATTGCTACAGGCTTGGAATTCTAGTTTAGAGATTTTCTTCTTTTAATACATTAAGGACATTATATCTTTGCATGTCATTTTCCAAAGTTTCTATTGAAAAACCACGCATTAGTCTTGTTGCTCCATTAATGACAATGAGCCTTTGTTTCAGCTGATTAAAGATTTATTTTTGATTTTTAGCAATTTCACTATGAGGTGCTCAGGTGCAGTTTTTTAAAATATATGTGTTATGATTAGGGCTGTAGAGCTTTTTAAATATGTTTGCAAATGTCTTACATCACTTTGGATTTGGTTTTGATATCATCTCCTTCAGAAAGCCTGTTAAGAGCCCACACCCATCCACAAAAACTAGATACTTTCTTGGAAGACTATGTTATAGTACATTTCATATCTTTTCCAGTGGTGAAAAAATAATTTTTATTATACTAAGGTGAGGTCATTATATTTTTTTATTTGGCTAGTTTTTGTTTGTGTATTCTACTTTAAACAAACAAACAAACAACTAAGGAATTGAATAGGTGCTTTAAAATGCCCTGAATAATATTTACCTACTGGAGCTCATTAAGAATTATTTACCTAAACGATAAGGTTGTATTTTGCTAAAAAATATTTACTTAACAAGGAGATCAGCTCTTATATTTTAATTGATTTCTAAATTTGCATTAAGTAGAAGTTACCTATAATTAATTCACCTTTGAAAATACTTTAATTAAACATAACTAGAGCACTTACTAATTATTTTTAAAAATTCATGACCTTGTATCAGTTTTTCACACTCTTAGTCAGTGTTTCTCTTCAGCTTCATTCTCAAATATCTTCCCCAAATCATTATGCACTTGCCTGTTTATCTGAAGAATGAATTGTGTTACTTTGTCAAAGGATGGAAATGTTAAAACCATTCACATATTCTCTGTTATTCTCTGATTATTACTTCTATATTTAACATGAGTAATGGAAAAGACATTAAATGAAATATTCCTATGATATAACTCTTCTAAGTTTCTGTAAGTTTTCAACAGAACTGTGCAACTAGATAGTTACAAGAGTGGCATCTGTTGGTCACCCGTGTATCTGCGGGTACATGACTATGGCAGAACTGATATGGCAGCTTGACCACAGTCCTGCACAAAAGCAACAACTCTTTTAATAGTGAATGATTTCTGTGCTAATACTCTGTGATACAAGGATGACTCAAGCACAGACCCTGCAGTATACCAAAAATATTTTTAGAATGTTTATAAATATTCAATACGAAAAGCTAGAAGGTAAATGCAATAATATACAGTCCCAGTCTACCGGTGCATAAAGGAAAGAGAGCATGCTTAAACATGAGAAACAAAAGATACACAAAGCTGGTAAAGTTAAATCCGTGAAGGATTTGTTCCGTGGAGGACACACACACACACACACACTCACATGCAAACACACTCAGACAATGTGAGCCATGTGAGACTCAACAGAGATGTTGGGAAGTGTAAAATAGGGTATAAGTGAAATCAGGCAGTTCAGTTCATGTTTAGAAAAAATGTGAGAAGCATAGCAGGAATAAACTATACATATAAACTCTGGCCTCAGCTTAGGGGAGGTTAAATGTAAGGAAAGGTTGTTTGCATTTAATTATAGGAGGCAAACATCAAAGAAGAGTATTTAAACAGGAGAGTGGCATGCCAGGGTTGGCCTCGGAAAGATGGATTTCTTAACTGAACCACTCAGAAGTCCCAGAGATAAGAGGGTCAACTAGGAAAGTAGAGAAGTGCAAGAAGAATTTCAAGAAAAATAGAATGAGTACTGCCTTGATTACAACAGAAAGATGGAAGAAAGTAAGAAATGCTAGCTATTTTCAATAAATAGATCACAGATGTCCAAGGCACAGTTTCATTTGATGAAGAGCAGACATCATTCATGTACTTGCTCAAATTTCATCTCATCAGTGAGGATTGTCTTGACCACTACCATCTGAAGTACCCATGGTCCCTCATCTTCTGTCTCCTTCACCTGCTTTATTTTTCTTCATAGCAATGATTGCTACTGGGCATTTTACCATATATTTATTTAGTGGTTTCTTTATCTCTACTCTGCACTACTACAACACAAGTTTCTGGGGGGTATCAACTTTGTCTAATTTTTATTTTGAATAGTACTTGATATGTGAAATGTGCTCAATAAATATTTGTGGAATAAATTATTTAATTGAAAGATGCCAGGGATTAGTGGGTAATCAGGATCTGAAGTTAGTGACTATAGATGGCACATTCATGAATCTCAGCAGTGAGGGTGAAACAATAAATAAAACCAAGACACTTTTTTTTTTTTTGGGTGCTTTTCTGGGCTTGGAAGAAGAGTGGAAATATCAGAAAAAGAAAGGATGATTGATCCTGATGAAGCAAGATCTTAATGAAGGTAGCCCTGCATCTCTATAACCTATTTTCAACATATTGAAAATAGTGAACAGAGGAAACTTTGAGTAATGTGTTGGTCATGGCACTTTTCTACTCAAACTTCTCAATGACTATATTAATTCTCTTTCTGTTGCTTATAACAGAACACTTAAAACTGGATAATTTCTAAGAAAATGAAACTTATTTCTTATCGTTTTGGAGGCTGGAAAGTCCAAGGTTGAGGGGGCACATCTGATAAGAGCCTTCTTCTTAGTGGGGACTCTCTGCAGAGTCCTCTGGGGACACAAGGTATCACACAAGGGAGGCTGAGCAACAGCCTGTTAATGTGCTCACTTGCTCTCCTTGTAAAGCCACTCATGATCTTCATGATAACCCATGAATCCATTAACCCATCAGTTCATTCATGAAGATACCGTCCTCATGATCCAATTACCTCTTAAAGGCCTTTCCTTTCAAGTACCATATTGGGGATTAAGTTCTAACATGAGCTTTGGAAAGGACAAATATTCAAACCATAGCAATGGCTTTCTGTCTCAAAGTCTAAGTTCTTACAATGGTCTTCCTCACGTGACCCAGTCCTTGGTCACCTCCCTGACATCATTTCTAACACCGTTTTCTTCTCTCGCTCTGCTGCAAGCATGGTCATGCCTCAAGGCCTTTGCCTCCCCCGCTTCCTCTGCCTGGAAACTTCTGCTTCAGAGGTCCACATGGTATACGCCTAGGTAGAGACTCCACATAGCTATCTCCACCAAATCTTTCATATCTTTGCTGAAATGTTATCTTTTTGAGGCTTTTTCTGACTCCTTATGTATAATTAATTACCCTCCCTCCCTGCCCTTTCTATGCCTCATCTCACCTTATTTTTTCTCCATTCCATGTCTTACTTTGTAATTGTCTATTGTTGATCCCTTGACTCATACCCCCAACCATGAAGGCATCGAATTTTTATCTGGTTTATTCACAGCATGGTTAAAAAACCCGAGAATAGAGTCTGACACACATTCGCAACTTAAATATCATAAAAAATGAGCAACTATGTGCACAATCACAGTGAACTACAAGAATGAACAGCCCGCAGAGGAGTTTAATGCATCAATCAGTCTAACTTGGTTTTGTTTGTTTACTCACGAGTGTCTCTATCAACATTTCTCGATCAGTAATATTAAAGCACCCCTCTTCCTTCAGGAGGACATTTTAAAATGTGTACAGGTAATTTTGATTGTTACCATATGATAGAACCTATGAGCATTTGGAGTCTGTGGAGTCAGGGATAATAAATGCCTTTCAAGGCATGGAACAGCCGCTCAAGATAAAATATTTTCCCACCCCAAATGTCTATATCACCTCTATTGAGAAATACTACTCATAAGTAATTCTTATCTATAAAGATAACACAGAAGGGTCTCCTCTTACTGTTATGAGTCTGTTAACAAACAGGAAAAATATTTAAAATACATGGACATTACATTCTACTTCAAGGAGAACATAGCTTGCCTGAAAAGTTATTAATAGAACTACAGCTTTGTATAATTGTTTCATCATGTAATACAGCTTACCATTTTATTTTCTATCTCTGAAAACATGTTTCACATACTTAAACTTATTTCCAATGTGAATATGTTCCTACCTCAAATTGCTTTAATGGCCTAAGTTTATGAATTCAGTTTGAAATAGAATTCTCAGTCCTCTGTGTAGAACTTGAAGTAAGTGCAATGTGGGGAAAAACCCAGGCTTTAAAGGTGCCAGTTAATTCTGTCGTTTCTAAGTTGCCCTGTTTGATTCACATTGGAATTGCTGAGCAAATGCGGCCTTGGTCACACTTCTTTTCAGTTATTCTTTCTCTTTCTCTGTGGCCTGCTCTCACTTTTAAATATAGGTAGTGTAGGAAAAAGCTGAAGAACTTGGTGCTCTTCTCCCAGAACTTGCATTCTTTGCCTAATTCTTTCCCATATAAAGATGAAATCAGGGGCTACAAAAATGTCTCTCTGGGCAAACTGTGTCATGACTTGACCATTCACACTATATGAACCTATTCCCCAAAATATATTGATTTAATTCTGATTCCAGCTACAGATGAAAAAACAAACAAAAAAAAAAAACTTAGATGAAAGATAGCAATTTTCTGGGAAAACGGGCTTGGTTTACTGCTTCTCTGGCAAATTAACTCTGTCAGCACAAATCTCTGAGGATATAGATTCCATAGATCCTTAGTTATCTTTCAGAACATCATGAAAAAATAATAGTGATAAACAATGATTTCTATTGACTTTTTACCAGAAACTGTGCTAAGTGCTTTCTACACACTACTTCTTTTAATCCTTACAGTTCCATTCATTCATTGGTACAGCAAACAAATATTTACTGGGCACCTGCAAGGTCCTAAGTACATTTCTAGAGTCTAGGAATATAGCAGTCAACAAGGTAAAATATCTGTCCACGTGAAGCTTGCATTCTAGTGGGAGAGACAGCCATTAAATCAATACATGTAATGTGATTTAACAACATGCATGACACATCTTAGCACAATTATCGTAGTGTTAGTGCTATGGAGGCAATAATAGTAAGGCAAATTAAGAGAATAATGGAAGTACAAGAGGGCTATTTTAGATCTGAAGGTCAGAAAAGTGTCAACTAGAAGGGACCAGAAAGAAGTAACAAAAAAGCCACATGACCATCTGGGAGGAGAGTGTTACAATAAGAGGGAAGAACCAGTAAAAAAGCCCCAAGGTAGGGATGAACTTGCTAGAAAGAAAGCAAGCAAGGTCAGGGCAGAGTGAGCAGCAGAAAAGAAGTAGAGAAGGATGTTGAAGAAGAGGCAGGAGCCAGCCCAGTAGAGATTGAGTAAGAAATGAAAGGTGTCACGTTTTATTAAGAGTGCATGGAATGTTGTTGGAAGGTTTGCACAGGAAAGCCATTGGATGAGCTTTACTTTTTTTTTTTTTTTCCTTTTTGTCTTTTTTACTGACCAGCAATGGGATCACAACCCTCGGTGTTGCGCCCGCACCGCGCTCAGCCAGTGAGCGGGAACTGGTCTCCACATGGGATCCAAACCCTCGGCGGGAGCTCCGCCGCACTCCCAAGCAGCGCAAGTGCACCACCGGGCCGGCCCATGGATGGGTTTTACTTTTAAAAAGGTGAATGAATCAATTCACACACATACATACACACACACACTCTCTCACACACACACACACTCTCACACACACAAAAAAACAAACAAACAACAACAACAAAAAAAACCGGGGGAGCGGGGAGAGGAAGATATAACAACCACAATTTTTTTTGAAGTTCTTACAACAAGCAAATGGAGGGGACACACTTGGGTGGGAGGGGGGAGAGGGAGGAGGGAGGGAGGTTTCGGTGATGGGATACAATAACTAACTACATTGTATATTGACAAAATAAAAATAATTATAAAAAATAAAAAAAATAAAAAATAAAGTTCAATCTGGATGCTCTGTGGATTGGACTGGCAAAGAGTTAGGAAGCTGTCCCAGCATTTAAATCTGTGGCCTCCAAACTTTTTGGTTTTGCATCTGATTTATGAAAAACTTTGAATATTGCATCCCCACTATATAGGATATAAATGATAGCATATACTATTGTATAACAGACTATTTTTTTTTTTTTTGTCCTTTTTGAGACCGGTGGCACCAAGCTCAGTCATCCCTATATAGGATCCGAGCCTGCAGCGGGAGCACCGCTGTGCTCCCAGCGCCGCACTCTCCCGAGTGCGCCACGGGCCCGGCCCATACCAGACTATTTTTTAAACAAAATTCACATTTTATTTAGATTGAAATAAATTATGCAAAATTTATTTTCCTCACCAAAAATAACAGCAATATTTTCTGTATTCTGTAGCTAGATAAACCACAAACCACTTATTTTTGTAGGCTTTTCAGGTTTTGCTTATAAATCAAGACAAGGCAATAGATAGGGTTATGGAAAAAGACAAAGGAAAACAGACAAGTCAGTTGTCAGTATCCATGGCCTCCAATTCTGTCCTGAACATGAAACAAGTGTTCAACATGTACCTGCTAGAAGCATATGAAGACATAGGATCAACAAAGAAATGAAAGCAGCAACACCACATGAGGAGCAATGGCAGGTTCTTTCATTCGAATAGTAACCATAACTTCTTCTTCTAAGTTTATTTGATAAAGACAAAATCTACACTGACATCTTTATTTGGCAAGTTCCCAAGCTTCTCCTTCTGTTAATTTCCTTAATAGTCCATTACAGAATTTCAACAACATACGTAAAACTCCCACTAGTCAAAGGTCCATTGTGGGCTTCGTTGTAACATTTTATCAAATGCATTCTTTCCTCCCACACCTCCTAAAAATTTATTTCTTCAAAGAATTGATAACTCTATGCCTGATAAATGGATCCACAGTGATAATAAATGTTACTTCTAAAATGACAACTAAAATGGTTACAGAGTGCCACTAGCAGAGATAACACAGAAGTGAAATGTGGCACTTTCAATGCTATCTTCTGGAAGAACAGATAGGTCTCCAAAGCATAAGAGCTCAAACAGGGGACCATTTAAGCAGGTAGATTATCAATGACTAATGTATTCAATAGGAGGCCCACAGGCAAAGATATTCAGTGATTAAGTGACCTACACACACCTTAAAGATTTTCTTTCAAATATCAAATGTAAGAGAAAGCCTGTTTTCAAAAGTCTCTTAGATATTTTCAATAGTTTCTGAATTATCCATAGAAAGCTCTGACTTAGTTGTACAGAGTTTGATAGATGTGTCCGCCAAGCCACCCAGCTCTCACAGATCTCTAGCATCTGTTTCTGCTGTTCTGGAATAGAAGGATGTGTTCACTGCTGTTGTCTCGAAGCGCTTTCTCAGGACCTCTTGCTGGAACGCATCAGCCCTCCAGCAGTGCCTGAAAGTTACAAGGAGTAAAGAGGCCTGGGGTTTCATCAGCCTCATGTCCATCCAGAGGTACGTTCCCCCCCCCATAAGAATCAAAATTTCCAACAGAGATTTTAAGTATTCTTTGTTTTCCTTCTTTTCAAGGGGTAGAGGTAAGATGTCTTCATCCTGTTCTTCTTTCCCTTCTTCTGCCCTGGGGTTCTGAGCATTGCTGTTGTTGGTTTCTTTATGTTTTTGTTTCTGTTCAGAAGTTTCTTCAATTTTTGTTTGTTTGTTTCAGTGTCCTGATTTCATCCTCACTCAATTCTTCTATTTGTTTTCTGTGTCTACCAGGTGGAATGTTCAAATGACTGGTAAAATCAAATATTGTTGTTCCTGCATTATCACGAAGAACTGTCCTATAAGAACTAGTCCTACACATCATAGAGGTCTCAAAGTGTTTGGCACATAATTGGTAATGTTTATTGAGTTGATCAGATATTTTATCTTATAAGTCTGCTCCCCTACAATTCTCCACCCACTTCTGGACCCTGCGGGACCCCAAAGAAGGCCACGTCCGACTTAGTGCCCTTCCACGTGCAGCTGGGAGCAGTGCAGAAGTTGGGCATTCTCGCTGGCCCAGCCCTCCCCTCCCCAGCTCCTCAGGGCAGCCAGCCCACCCGCCTGGGGAGAGGGGCTATATATATTATACTTTCGACATTTGATCCCATAGGTTCCATGGACTATATTGTGAACATTATGAATACAAATAGAAAAATATTTAGAATAAAAATTTTAAAAACCTTTAAAAATATTTTGGTACCAGTGAACGAAATACTCTGTTTCCACCAAAATATTTATTTATTTTTTTAATTTATAAAGAACAGAGATTTATTTCTTAGAGCTCTGGAGGGGGAAGTCCAAGATCGAAGGGTCCACATCTGCATCATCCCATGGCAGATGGTAGAAGGGAAAGAGAGGACACAAGAGAAAAAGGGTCCAAACTCATCCTTTTATCAGGAATCCGCTTCCGTGATAACTAACCCACTCCCACAATAACTGCGTTAATCTATTCATAAGGGCAGAACCCTCATGACCTAATCACCTCTTTAAGGTGCCACCTCCCAACACTATTGCATTGGGGTTTAAGTTTCCAACACATGAGCTTTGGACACATCCAAAACATAGCAAACCCCTACTGGTGGTCTGAATTGTATATTTATAGTTATTACTGGAAAATAATTATATATTAGGCTTCAATACACACATATTTGTGGAGTAATTTTCTCTTTTTTAAAAGGTTATTTATTTATTAATATATATATTTTTTGCATTCTATGATATTGTTGTGGAACCGTTGTGGGCAGGGAGAGAGGAGAAGAGAGAAGGAAATAGGGTGGGAGCAGGAGGAAGGAGGAGGGGTGGGGTTGTGGCCTGTGGCACCCCCTCATCCCTGCAGGGAGACCAGGGGGCTTCCAGCAGTAGCTTGGTCATTGCTGGTCTGGGTGCAGATGTCAGGGGGGTGTGGCTGAAGCCCTTGCCCCCCACGACCCCAGCTCAGGAGCCCAGGGTGCTTCTTGCCATGTCTTGGTGGTCATTGCTGGGCTGGTTGCAGGTGTTGGGGGGCCTGGCTGAGGCCCTCAGCCCCCTACCACTTCAGCTCAGAAGAGGTTGGGGAGCTTCCTCCACCGAACTATTTAGATATTTCTGTTATTATAACTTTAGTTTTAAGTTTTATTAGCATTTAAAATTTTTATTAGAGCAATGTGATCAAATATGCTCAATAATTTTGAAAAGTTTTGTTTAGTATATAACATTATGTATCATTTCACAATTATTTTGTTTTAAAAAATTTGCTAACCATAATAGCTTAACTCACCAGTTAATCTATCAAGGCAAATGTTCATTATTAATGAACTATTAATAGCACATTTATTATTCAAAATAGTCTTGAGAAGTTTGAATTATTTGAACAGTCTGTTGTATCTGATTAGATCATTATTTTTACTTCATAATGCAGCTGAACAGAAGCTTGTTATAACCAAAGTATTTAGCAGCTGTTAAATTTCCTTAGTGTTATGCATTCATTATTGTTATTTTCATTCTTGGTTCTGCAGGAATTTTCTGAAAATATTTGTCAATGTGAAGTTAAAGCCGAGTTTCAAAATTAGTTAACCTGTTACCTGGTCCACTAAAATGCAGTATGTGGAAAAGCCCTAAAAGTGAACAGCCACATGAGAAGGGCAGGTGATGCAGTTGCCTTGGATCACTCACCATTCCTTCAAACACCCCACCCCCTCCTGGGACACGTGGCCCTCACACATATGGACCAAGGGATGGCAATCACTGTCAACCTATTTAACTGTAAGAAATCTTCATTCCTTTCTTTCTTTTGTTAAGATAAAATTAAATGCAAATTGTTGTTCTTATGTTTTTTAAGCACTTCTTTCAATGGCTCTTCTCATGTGCTTTCTGGGGAGTACAGATCCCACTGTGGACACCATTACTCCATGGGAGAGACAATGGTGTCTTGGACTGGGTTGACAGCAACTGAGGTGAGGCCAAGCATTACCCTCAGTGGTGACTGGTATTAGAGACAACAATCTGCACTAAATGCATTTATTCCTATTGCATTGTCACAGCTTCTGGGACTTTTCACTGTTCAGAAATTAAAAGTATTAATTTTTAGAAAGAAAATAGTTGAGTTCATACTGATATTTCAAATTTACATTTATATTTTAGTGCTACTTTATTTTGAAATTGCAATTTTTTTTACATAGAAAAGGTTGGTTCTTTAAAGGAGTATCCTATTTGTTTTTATTATTCTCACTTCTCCCCACTGTCACTAATAATATTACTAAAACACTACTGAATAAAGTTAAATATTTCTTTGTAATCCTTTCTTTACAATATGTTCCACTAAGGATGTAAACTCAAAATACTGTGTTTCAAAACCATTTGAAGTATTTTTGACTCTCCATTCTGTTCCCTTCTTACCCCTTGGAAGTAATATTTTTTTTTCTTTTTTAATTCATTCCACTTTTCTTTTTACTATTATTCAAAATATTTTAACATTTATTTGTTTATATTTGTGGGGCAGTGTGTGTTGTTTCAATACATGCATATAGTGCACAATGACTCACTTAGGGTAGACGGCATAGTTTTGTACCATTAATCCACCACTTTTCCTCCTCCTCCCCCCGTCCACTCAGCTTCTGGTAGCCAATTTTCTTTTTGCACATAAAAACAAATAATATTATAAATGCATACGTGTGTATGTGTATTATTCCCCTTGACCCTCCTTACAAGGGTAGCATACTAGTTATACTCTTGTGTACCATGCTTTTTCACTTATCCTGGGAAGCCCTCTGTATCAGTTTATTGGTTTTTCTCATTCCATTTTTCAACTGCATAGTTGCTATTGAGTGAAAGTTTATGTCCTCACAAAATTTGTATGTTAAATTTATGACACCCAATATCATGGTATTAGGATGTGGGGCACTTGGGAAGTTATTGCCATGAGGGTAGAGCCCTCAGGAAAGGGATTAGTGCCCTTGCAAGAAGAGGTCAGAGAACCAGCTCACTCTTTCTGCCATGGGAGATATAATGAGAAGTCAGCAGTCTGCAACCCAGAAGAGGGCCCTGACCAGAACCAGGCCATGTTGGCACCCAGATCTTGGATTTCCTGCCTCCAAAACTACAGAAATAAATTTCCAAAGTTTATAAGCTACCCAGGCTATAGTAAGTTGTTACAGCAGCCCTAATAGACTAAAACAATAGTATTTCCCCACACGGATGTACAGGTCAGCCAACCTCTTTTTGATGGAATTTTGAGTTGTTTCTGGCGTTTTTCTATTGCAAACAATTCTGTAATGATTAACATTGTACACACTGTACATATTTTGCCAGTGTATCTCTGGAAGGGATTTGTAAAAGAGCAATTTGTAGGTCAAGAGGTAAATGCAAATGTAATTTTTCAAGATATTGACCAACTCTAGGATTTGTAGAATTTTCACATACCTTTTAGTTTTCAGATTAAAGTGGAATTATACTATTTTCATGTGCTTTTTATTTTTAAAAAATATCATTTTAAAGATAATAATTAACCACACTGTTCACTGTCATCATGTAGAAAGTCACAGAACAAATTCCTGTCTGCACTCAAGTTTAGTGAAACTCATGCATCCTTTCAATTAATAATCTATCAATGAATGGAACATGCCAGCACCTCACTTGTCTTTCATCAGGGGAGAGAATCAGGATCAGATAGATTCAACTAGGATGAGTGTCACCCCTCCAGTTTGCTAAGACAGAACCAGTCATTCCTGCAGAGTGTAAGTGTGGTGCAGGAGGGAGTCAGTGCTCTCCGGCACCACAATCCCAAGGTTACTGTCTCAGCTCTGTTCACAATAGCCAAGATATGGAACCAACCTAAATGTTCATTGATAGACAATTGGATAAGGAAACTGTGGTATATATACACCATGGAATACTACTCTGCCATAAAAAAGAATGAAATTCTCCCATTTGGAACAACATAGATGAGCCTGGAGAAACTTATGCTGAGTGAAATAAGCAAAGCACAGAGGGATAAATACCACAAGTACTCACTCATAAGTGGGAGCTTAGAGAGAAAGAAGGAAGGAAAGAAAGACCACAGTGGTGCATTGGACTTGCAAAGGGAGAGAGCAGACCTAGGGATACAAAGTGGAGTGGGGAAAGGGGATGGGGAGGGAGGTCGGGGATAATTGGGTGTGGGCACGGGGTATAATCACAATTTGTAGTAACGGGCATGCTGCCGGTATGGATCTGGCCATCACTTTGTGGGCACGAGTGGTGACAATTGTATCCCATGAATATTCAGAACCAAAAAAAAGGAACTGGATTAGAGTCAAGTGACAACAGGAATAGGCTTTGCTCACAAAATTGTAGTCTGTTATATCTGGGAAAGCCGACATTTGCTTTGACAGAGTGTGCTTGCTTGTCATGAGGGCATCGGTCACAGCTCTGGCAGGTGGGGAAGACTGAATAGGATCATCACCACCCTTCCCCCATTTCTTCCCCTTCACAGGTATGCACGGGTAGGAGGATGAGATTTTGTTAGCAGCAGTCGGGCCTAGTCTGATCATCAATGAGTAAAACCCCACCTCCTCTGGAGATAGATGGAATTTCGCAAAGGTGTAGGTAGAAAACTGGGGGCTTGAAATAGGAGGAAGTGAAGTAAAGAAGTGACGACGAGCAAGACAAGGTGAAGCTAAGAGCTAAAGGGCTGGTGGGAGACCCTCTTTGAAAGCCTTAAAAGGAGGCTCCCTTGTTTTATGTGAAATATGGTAAGGAGAAATTAAAATAAAGTCCTCGATTCTGGTCCCTCTCTCTGGAACTGGTGTGTGAGATCTACATCTCACCAGAGAGGAAAGGGTTACCCCCACACGGCAGACCCACCTTGGGATCCCCAGTCTTGGTCGGACTAGTGGCCCTAGATGGTGCCTGTCCCTAAGGAACGCTTAGGGCGTCTCTTCAGATCCTCCATATGAGGAAGATAAAAATGTTCGCCTGTTGCAGTTCCCCTAGAACATCTGGATATGTTGTTCTTCACCTCTCTCTCTCTGTGGAAGTGTCCTTTATATTGATACCTCAACATCTTTTTTTGGAATTTAGTGGGAAAAAAAGGAAAGAAGGAGAGAAGGATGTCAAAAAGGGAAAGGAGGGAAAAATAGAAAGGAAAATAGAAAATTAAGCATATTTCAGTGATGCATTAAAGATATAATCATTGTTGCTGTAGAAAAGTAATTCATTTCTTATCAACATTATCATGTCATTTAGTTCTGAATTTATTTTAAAACTATCAAAAAGAAAAATGATTCGATATACTTCAAAAACAAAACCAATAATTATAATCTTTTATTGAAAGAAAAAAATAACACAGTGGAGCTCAAAAAGCTACCTTTGTTAGGATTAATAAGGACAGAAGTTTACACAGGTTTTATGTATTTACACATTCATGACATTACATCACAACATCAAAGGCACCTTTCACTGACATAGCATTAGGCAATGAATACAATTTATCCAAATTAATCTGTCTTTAAAAAATGTAAATGATACTATATTTTAAGATTATATAAATATTTGAAACATAATTATTTTAAAAACATACTCTTTTCATATGTGCATCACAATCATCTCTAATTCTCAAAATATTACGGTACCAAATTCTGTTTGTCAAATAATAAAATACAAGATGCTGCAATATGTAACCAAGCACCAATGTAGCCCAGTATTTAATTCTCCATGAAACTAAGATGCTGCTAACACGTGCAAAGTGAACTGAGTATTTAGAAGAGCCATCGAAATAATTTAGGCCCTCAAAGATTTTTGGTTTTCTTTTTTTCTTTCATTAACTGATTGTTTCGGAAAAAATGGGGAGAACTGGATGATTTAGATCAATGTTGTTCTGTTTGAAGGGATCCTGTGGCTCAGAGAAGAAAATTTCCAGGTACTGGGAAAGGTTTGAGAATGAGTAGATCCATTTTATGTGTATTATATGTTGGAACTTTGCATATGATTTAGATAATAGAAAAGGCTCTTGCTTTAAATTAAGTTTGAAAATATTAATTTGGAAAAGAGCTTCAAAGTAAATTTTATTTTGTTATACTAACATAATTTAATAAATCTGTCAAAACAGATAATTACACCCAGTCAATTGCATATCTCAATTGAAAGTTTACCTGAGAATATTAATTACCTTCATTAGTCATTGGTGATATAATTCTAATATTTATGTACATATCTTAGGCTAGAAAGACTTTTGAATTGGCTCAATAGTATGACCAAGTAACATTGTCAAAATTCATACCAACAATTAAAGTTCGAGAGATAATCCTTTTATATATGGAATTCATTATTATTTTAGTATATCTCCTTTTTATCTTATGTACTGTGCAAATAAAAATAAATTATTGCTTCTGAAAGTGAGACACGATTATAATTATGTTTGATAATTTTAATTATAATTGTACCTATGATGCAAACCAAAAAAAATATATATGTTAGCAATATCTGGTTCAGAAAAGAAACAAAACACTTTAAAAAGCACCTCAGAACAGAACAATGATGAAAAACATTATTATTTAGGAAAGTTGGTGCCAGAATGTATTAACTCCGTTTTATCCTCTTAGAAATGTGTGTCAATAGAGTCAAGCATTTTTAAATGCTATTAGATTTAGGGAGTATCTGAGAATTCTAATATTGCACAAATATTTGTATTGAACAGAAATGGCTTTGCGGTCGGCCGAGTAACCATCAAGAATTTGTTCTCACAAACACCAGAGGGCGCCAGTGCCTGCAGCATAGTTAGTGCAGATGTAATCAGACCTTCAGGGAATATCTGCATTTGAACATTACCAAGCTAAAAAATGCCTTAAAAAATAAAATTGATAACTTCTAAAAATATACATTTACATTATATAACACCTAAATGATGTTGGACTGTTAAATAAAAAAAAAACAGAGTTCACTGGCCTATTTTTAGTGAAGATTAATTTAATATAGACATGTATTAGTATTTCTGAATCAGGAATTGAGTGGATAACACTTTTAACAATGAATAAAAGGAGCATTACTAAAGCCATTAACACCAACAATTCATTTAGCACCATATATTTAGCACCAGAGTAGATACTGATGGCTCACACTTAATAAAAACTTTGCTAAAAAACCTCAAAATTGTAGCAAGGATTTGGTAATTGTAATGTGTTTTCAGCACCATTAACCAGTGAATTGTTAAACTTTCTAAGTTTCTGACTGACCCTCATTAGTCAAAGTAAGACCATGACAATTTTTAAAAATCATTCTGCATGTGTTTAAATGTCTTCACTCACGCATATAATTATAATACAAAACTAATAAAACTTATAAAAGTTAAGGTAATGTTAGACATTGACAGAAATGTAACTTTATTCTCCCTAAACACTTCAGTAGGTGAAGGCTTCCATTTAGGTCAAGATTTGCTGTAGATCACTTTTTTTTTTTCAAGATCACTTTGTAAAGTGATACTGTAGAAAATAAGGCATGTTGGTATGCGGGGGAAAACGTAACACCAAAGTCTAAGCATTACTTTTCCTTCATGGCCACATTCAAATGATCTGTTTAGCCTGTGCATTTATTTAATAAGCAGGGTATGAATATAAAACACTTAAATTGGCTTAAAAAGGTATTGGATTTACTTTCATAGATATTATAAACTGATTTAGAAAGTCACATATAAATGAGAAAAAATATATTGTTTCAATTCAAATATTCCGAGTAAATTGTATTGTTTGAACTTGCACTAGTGTTTGGTCAACTCTCTGCTAAAGCTGTATGGAATTCTTAATTGAATGTTTCCATGAATGTTTCAAATGAATGAGACAGCACTGCCAAATGAAATTCATAGGGCAGCTCTCATTGGCCACAGACGTGGTGATGCTTAGACTATGAACAGAAGAAAAAACTCTAATAATAATCATTTCTTCCACATTTTTGAAGCGAGTTTGTCTGTTAAAATCAGGAACATAAGCACTGTGCCTACACAACTGGCAGACAATTCTGGAAAGAAACCCATTGGTTTAATGGCAAAAATTGTCATTTTTTTTCAGTCTTTTGATAACAATGAAGGCTGAAAATATTGTGACAGATATTTTTCTTTTTCTACTGAATAAATGGTAGTACAAAAAAAATCTACACTATAGAGAGGATCGGTGCTATAGAATATGCATGCCAGTTACTATTTCTTTTGAATGAAACCTTTCCACATGAAAACTTCTATACTAACTACTTAAAGCTGCTCTTATGAAATAGCTTATACCCAGATCCTTTCTGTCTCTGGGAATTACAGTGAGAAATAACTATTCTAGCACCACTGTTGAATGCTGTGAAAAATATGACACGGTGTGTTTATATTACCAAACTTTCATTTCTTCAACCTGTAAAATAAAATATTTCACATGGCCACTTTATATGACAAACTTTAAAAAGTACAGGTAGGATAACAAATACACCCATTATATTTTCAGCTGAGTTGTTAAGTTATAAATAAACCTGTAGTTCTAGTTGTGTTTGGAAAGAACCATAATGAAAATGTAATTTATAATTGTGTAGGTCCTAGTCTTAATTTGGTATGTTTAATGATTTATCTGGATTTTGGTACCTTTAAAGCTTTATATTTAAGACATTTTTGTCTTAATAACGCATAGAAAGGTGAGATTCCTCTAGATTGTTGAAATTCTAGACTTTTTAGCTAATTGTAAAAATCCATTCATATAAATATTTATTAAACATTCATTAGGTTACAACCACTATCTAAGAAGCTTGGATAAATACAAAGAATTAGATACAGTTTCTGCCAAAGAGGAGCTCATGAGAAGCAATTTTGTCTCAAATAAAAGTTTTAAAATATTGATGATATTAATAAATTTCTATTAATATGGTAAATTTACCTTCATAGAAACCTTGGTGAAATATGTAGCAAATATCATTATTCTTCTTTAGAACTGAGAAACCGACCTACACAAGCAAGCCAGCAACAGAAACTGGAACTAAGAACAGTCATCTTCTATTCAATAGTACCTGCTACTGTTTCTGTAAAACTAATATCGTAAAGGATGGAAACACTTTCTAGATAAGTGAAGCAAACATCCCACTAATGGACTTTCCTTCCAATTGCTTGGATATGTTAGATGAGAGTTGGACTGGGACCTAAGTTATATAATTACTTTTGTTCTCCACTTTATTCCCCCAAAGTATTTATTTTTAATAGTCTATATATGTACCCACAAAGGCAGAATAGTATGACATCAAATATTTTAATCAGCATGTTCAATTTGTCAAAGTAATCAAGCCAGTTATTTGTCATCAAGTAGACCCAATTTCTAGACGGTGGAGTCTTTACCCATTGAGTGGATTTGATGAAATATGTCATCTTTCAATGCATCCACCTTAAGAAACTGCAAAATGTATATGGAATTTTAAACAAATCTTAAATTTGCACTCTGGAAGTAACTTAGTTTATGTGTTCTATAATTCTATGGAAGCATTATGTAATCTGAATAAAACACACACACACACAAATATTTAAAATGTAATGTGTTACGTGTCTTTACCCAGATGTTGTATTCTCCTCTCTAAAAGAGATTTCATGAGTGAGGAAATGTTGCATTTCCAAGTCACATAAGTGAAATTTCTGTAGCAACTTTGCTTTGATTTCCATAATCAAACTTAATGAAGAACTGAAAATTCTTCCTCTACAGAAACAAGAAATAAAGTTTGATAATTAGTCCTTGGAAAAACATCTGAAGAGGGCCACTTTAACAAAATCATGATTGTATGTGGTATGCATGAAGGATCTTTAATATGATACTCAAAGACTCAAGATGATAAGTAGATTGATTCTTACCAAATAATGATGAACAAAACAGTGAAGAGATGGAGATGTCCTCAGCAACCCATGCATCTCTTTCTGGAATCATTCGCCCCTGCTGACAGACCTGAAGATGTACTAGACCCTTAGGATAAGCCCTTCTAAAGCTCTCACCTGGTCTTGCTGTGCAATTGCCCTATTTCTGTGACTTTTCATACCTGTCCCCTAAATCTGACTTCTCTTGGACCTCATCATTTTTCCGAGGGTCTTGCTTTCTAGCTTTTTAAAGTCACAACTATATATTCTGCTCCAGAGATCTCTGGTAGTTGTTAATCAGCTAAATTTTCAAGGAAATCAAAATCCTTACATATTACACAGCATTGTGTTCACTTCCTCAAAACTACATGAAGATCAATTTGTTAAAAAAAAAAAAATAGGTTTACAGCAAAATCACTAAGCTGCATTATTTGCTGAATATTTTGTGAGCTTCCTGAAGGCAGGAACCATATCTAATTATCTTTGCATCATCAGAACATACCCAGCAGGGTGCCTTGCATGTACTGAGCACTCAACACGTGATTACTGATTCAATAAAAGGAGACTAAACAAAAGGAATGATTTGAAAACTTACATAAGTTGAGTATATCCTTTGGTGAACCCAAATAAAATATCTCCAGAATGATATCTATGGCTGCGTAATTAAATTATTATTTCCAGATATTACTGAGTGCTATTTTGCAAAATATCATTTTGTGAGTGCTGAAGATATCCCACCACCTCACATATACTTTAGAATCTTTTAAAAATTTTTCCTCAAGTTAACTACTGAATCATATTATTATCTACGTATTACATCACATATTAAACGTTTATGTGCGTCTATATACATATACACACATATATGTATATGGGTGTATATATATATGCATACACACATTACAAATCAACTATAAATTTTATTCCTTAGGAACATAATAATATAATTCTTTTGGAATGAAAGTTTTGGAATTGGATGCATCAAATATGTCATTACTACATATACAATATTTTAATTTATGCTTAGAGGTCAGAAAATAGAAACGGATGTTTTAATTATCTAAAAAAATTAAACAAACATACCAAACACTAATCTATACAAATGAATACTAAAAGGAAAACAAGATTATTATAAAATATGTATAATATGTGCAAAATTCAATATATATATATGCCTATGATTCCCAGAAAGCATTTTACTTCCTGGAGGAAAAGGTAAGCTTATTTAAACCAGTACAGGTAGTTTGATGTTACTCCTGGAAAACACAGATTATCAGTACAAGATGCCCCATAACTTGGAGGGCAAGATGAACATGGTACCCCTACTTTATATGGTGCTTCTCCAATCCAATTGCCCCTAGAAGGGAAAAAAGATAGCATTAGTTACTTTTACCCATTTTAAAAATTAGATTTTCCCTAAGCACATGCTCACATATACTGACATGTGAAATTATTGTTGAGAAGTTAAGTTTAGAAAAGCACTGACATAGTATATATCTTGGCTTTTTAATATTTTCTCTCTGTGTAAGCGAATTCCATCTCGATTTGCAGATAAGAAGTGAGGCCCTGTGATGCATGATGACAGAATGAGTTATGGGATGCCAGGGTCATTTCACTTACTGTATCTGTCTCCTTCTAGAGCAGCTCCTAGAGCGTATAGTCAGGCCACATTCATTTAAAATTACTCCTCTTAAACTCATGCTAATGCTCCTCTAAGGATGGTTAAAGAAAAAAACTTAGGCCAAAATTGGCCATGTAGGTTAGTTAAAAACAGCCATGATGCCTTACTATATTTTAGTGCTTTTAATTATCAAGGAGATGGTAATAAATATATTTTAAGTAGCTCAGTGATTAGTAACAAGAATACTAAGAAACAGCAATATAGACAACAATGTGAAATAAATTGAATGATTAGGAGAAATTTTGGTTATAATTAGTACGATGTCAGGATTGAAGATAAAAAAAACAGGTTAAAATACTAAAATGTGAAACAGGTGGTCCTCCTCTTCTTTAAGACCTAACTAAGACCAAGAAATGACTCATAAAGTGTATGTAGAGGGTATAAAAACTTATTAAACCAGTTGAAAATTCAGACTTTTATCTGTAAGAAAAATACAAGAAAATCTGTCTATAAAATGAAAAACTTGTTATTTAGCTACCCGTGTTACAAAACTAGGTGGGATTTTAAGATTGCCCACCTCTATTTAATTTATTCTGCACTCTAAGAATAAGCTTCCTCCAGGATAATATATTGATAATGTCACATGCTTGCTCAAAAAACGTTCAAGGGGACCCATTCTTTTATGAGTGTAACTCACTCCTTTATCCTAATCTTGTCCCATTTTATACTTGTAATCTTTCTATATATTTACCCAAAGCTATAAAAATATATAAACCCAAACTATGCTATCTTAATTTCATATTTTTCTATTTATTTTACATAACCTTTTGAAATTATAGAGCACATATTTTTGATAACAAAACTTAGAACCTTATTATATGTAAATTTCTTACACATATTTTAAATTTTTACATAAATCATAGTTTTTATTGAATAGAGGATAATCATATTCAAAAGTAAATCAGTCAATTGATGTACCTGTATAATTCATTCTTTGATTTTGCCCTTTTCCATATAATTCTATCTCTCTTTCTCTCTTTTTCTCTCCTTCCCTTCCTCTCCTTTTTTTTCACTGAAAAGCAATTAGCCTTGAGATAACTTCATATCGGCACTGGAAAAATTATACTCAGCTACCAGTCAGGATTTTCAAACTTTCAAACTTAACTTCAAGAAATAATTGATTCTTCATTACAATCGAAATGTAGCATGTTAATGCAATATCTTAATCTCTTGGACATATAAAGCAATAATATATTTCATCAATGATATTAGACAATTCTAACCATTGTCCAAAAACAGAATAGTTAAATGAATGAAACAAAAATCTCTTTGACCAGTTGGGTACTACTTAGCCTATTTATGTCAGGGAGAAAGTGTAAAGGCTTAACAGAAAAATACAATGTGTGAAACTAAAAATATCAAACAAATGCACAGTTTTAATGCCTTTTTTACAATGCATAAATAGCCTACTTTCCAAACCTTCTCATTCTAATAATTGTGAAGAGGGGCCATCGGGAAAATCACTATTTTCCTAACTTTGCAAAAACACTGCCACTGGCATACTACCATATAAATGAGTAATGCAGTTATTTGCAAAATATTTTCTCATTCCCTTCCCATGCTGGAATAGCTGGAGAAAATCTTTGTTTGGGACTTACTTTGGAAGACATTGAGAGTGCCATAAATCCTTTGCACATTTCGGTATTTATTCCAAATCGGAACAGAATTGTGTATAAATATTTTAACATTTTATCATCTGAAGTTATTTTTTATCAAGAATGCATTTTTATCAAATATTGACAAATGTTTATTTACCCTCCTATTTTAAAAAATGTTCATAAATATGATTATATATTATACTCTGATAAATTTGCATAATGCATTTTATGTATGTCATAAGATAAAATTACTGAATACTTTTTTAAGCTAAAAAAATAAGAAAAGGAAGAAAGGATTCATTTTCAATGTTTTGCTTTCCTAGTGAAAAAGATGAGCCAACATTCTGGGACTGATGGATATTGTGGTGTTGATAAATCCCTAGAAGATTCTTTTCTAATTCCTTTAATACAGCTATTAAAAGCTTGTGAAGTACAGTGTTTATTTTACAATTACCATGACTAAAGAAAGATGGTAAGAAAAAGTTAGTAAATGCCCATGTGTCAAATTGTTTTGCCTATAATTTTAAGCTAGAATCCCTGTTCTTGTGAAAAGAAACCTACTCATTTCTTTAGGAATATGGAAATGATGGCGGTTTGAGGATTAGAGGTTCTCATAGCTAAGTCTTACTCATACAATTTACCTGTCAAAAATGCCTATTAGACTGGAAATATTTCACATCATTAAAGGATCCAGGAAATAACTCAGCCTGGTACTTACTTTGGGGCATAGTTGCATACCAAGTATACTGCACGTCTCCATACAGATCCCCAAACATTCATGTTCTGGCATGTATGAATTGCACATCCTATCCGATTGGAAGTGGCCCAAACCATCTGTGACAATAAACCAATATATCATTATTGAAATCAGAACTAAGAAAATGCATGTCTACCAAAATAGTAAGAGTAGTTGTTTAAAGTATGAATCAAAAATTAACAAGGCAATTGAAATAACCTGTGTATAATGTGTGCACATGGGACCAAAACATCTCATAGGACATCTGGGGTTGCAGTCCTGGGGATATGGAAAAGCATAATCTTTCACTTCATCATACCATGGCTTGACCAGCTGGAGAATAGAGCGATATCTAAGTATCAAGAAAGAAAAGAACTTAGAGTACAGCACTGGTAACACATAGTGGACTCATGTTACATTGTAAAGTAAGTAACACATAGTGGACTCATGTTACATTGTAAAGTAAGTGTTCTTTTTGCAGATTATGTGTGATGATCCAAGAGCATATCCACCTCCCACAATTACCATCACCACCTGGTAGAGTCCTCTATTCCTCCAAGTAGGGTAAAGCATGAAAATACCTAGGGCTGGGGCAGTTGATTCTATACTTGTCTAAGCATATGTCTGGTGATTTCAAAAAAAAAAAAAGAAAATGCCAAATATTTCAGGAATCATGAATATCTTATTTAACCATTTCAAAAATCCCTTCCACCAAAATTTTATAAACAATCCAAAATTTGATATATAAAAGTAGTCACAGTACAAGAACTCAGTGCATTTTCCCCTTAAATCAGAATCACTTTAATTTCAATAATAGAACACTTGATTTTCCTCCCCTATATGGAAGAGAATGGGTCTTTGGAATGTTGGATAATGACATTCCACTGCTGTAGAAAAATTGTCCTATCAATGGGAACTGCTTTTCCCATAATTGCATATACCTATATATATGTATGTATACATACATATATATATATATATTTTATTTATGTATTTATTTACATGCAGATTTATACAACTATGGGAAAGTTGTGTACTTGCACACACACACATAAACACACAAACAGCTTCCATCACAGTCATGGGATTTTTCCTGAGGTGCAGGAGATACAGCACATTCTTCATTCTTTCAAAGATTCTGAGAGATCAATGCAAAATACAAGCTAAGGGAGGGTGTTCCAAGTGTGAAAGGGGAAACTGCTCTTATTAGAAATTCCTAGGCCAAGCATCAATGCCTGTTATATAGTGAGCATTCAATAAATATTTACTGATGATACTGAAAATTAGTGTCATTTCCTCTTGGAATCCAAAATTAACAAAGTCATGTGGATGAGCTGCATCAGTGAAACTGCTTCCTACCTTCCAGTTCGTACAGACAGATTTTGGCCCAAAAATCTCAGTAAGTAAGAAGGTCCATGGTCCCAGATGCAAGTAGCTGCCCAAGCCTCTGCAGATTTTGCAAGATTTTCGTCCCAAACCTGTAGGAGCAAAAATCCCCTCAGCTTTACTGGGTTTGCTGGTAACAAAAAGTAAGAGGAAAGAAATGAATAACGCTACTATTTACTAGAGTTCTTTCAATTATGGTTCCTGAAGACTCTTTTAACTAAAAGAAAGCAAATTCAGACTTCTGTTATTCAAAGTTCTGTAATGCAATATGATTATACTGCAAAATAAATATTGTCTTTACAGTGTCATCTATAACCAACATCCGGATATCAGTTCTGGTAAACAATAGTTTAACAAAAATACCATATCCAACTGCAACTTCTCATCCTGACCACTAAAATTTGAATCCAGCAATGTAAATTGATTTTCCAAGAGGTCATCATCAGAGACCAAGGAGCCATGTTATTCATATATTTTAAAAACAAATACGACCAAATTTATTCAAATTGACTTACCAAAATTAACAATTTCTAATATTATATTGTAACTTTTAAAGGTCAAACTATATTATAGCAGAATAAATACCATGGAACCTTTATATATAATATCGTTTAAATCTTTAGTAGTAATAATAATATAAAAATTTACATTCTTAGTTTATATGAACTGGAAACAAACTATGATAAAATAACTTGACAATGCTATATAAGGCGTTGTAAAAGTGTAGTTATAAGCTTTCAAGCAAACTCATGGCACTCTTGACCCTAACACTGAAAAGGCTTATTTTCCCCAAGGATAATTGGTTACATAGATTTATTTAATACAACAAGTGAAAGAAAAGTGAAATACAATAAGTGAAAGAAAATTAATTTAGTAACTTTGAAATAAAATAAGAAAAAAAAATAATGATAGATGAACTCTTCAAGAGACATTCTCACCCCGGGAGGTCATAGCAGCTATCCTCAAAAGAGATTTGTTAGTCACTAATATTGGATTTATCTAATATTTGTTCTCCTGACCAAATATTAATGAAGTATGAATTTATGAATATTGATTGCACTTCACCATAATATAAAATAGGATAATTAATTCACAGAGGAATTTCAGATGGAGCAGCATCAACAAATTATGTCCCCTAAAACGTTCTTAATTTTGGTAAATTAGGGAAAAAATCATGTAAATATTATTCACATATTGAACTAAAGTGTGCATGCAGATCCATAACTGCTGAAAACATTTTCTTATAATCCTATGCTAAAATGTCAGCCTTGCATGGCACAAATAACACTGACCTGAAAATCGAGGATCTTGTGTTCTAACCTTAATTCTACTTCTAAGATCAACTGCAACTGAGGACATGTTAATTATTATCTCTGTCTCCCAGATGACTCATCTGTAAGATAAGGATGTTGGATGAGGTCATCTCTAGGGTCCCCTTCATCTTCAGCCTCTCATAACTTACATACACTTAAGTAACCCCAGCACCAGAGCAAGGAAGATCTAAGCTGTGTTGGCCTGTGACTTGCTCAGTTCTGGCTTTTTCCATACAACAGAGAGAGTAAACCTAGATTCTTTTCAAAATAATTTAAAATGTTTAGTTATTCACCATCTATATGTATATCAAAACACGATGTCACATATCTCAAATATACACCATAAGCAATAAATAATTAAAAATAAATAAAAAGTACTTAAGGCACAACAATTTTAAAGCTAATTTACTATATGTAATCTTATCCTTATACTCATTCATATAATTAAAAACTACTGGGTATGTTAAAGAGGTAAAACAAAAAGTTCATGCCTGAAAAATAATCTAACAAGAGCATCCCTTGCAATTTATAAGCTATAAATTATATTATAAGGGATTTTGATATGAAGGAAATATGCTTAGCATTACTGAGGCTCACATTTTTATGTGTGTCTATGTACAAACATTGTAAATAAAATTTTGGAGAGGATCGTTATGGGGGAGGAGGAAGAACTGCTTTCTTTCTCTCCCTGAGGTTACATTTAGGGGACCAGATGGAGGGATTTCTGCCTGTCTTTATGCCTGACAGGCACTGGACGAGTGATTTCACCTCCACCTGGGAAACAGGATTGACTGTCCTCTGATGCCCACTGCAGGGGAAGTCACAAGGCCCTGTGGTCTTTCTTCCTTTTTTGTCTCCAGGCAGGACTCACACCCACCCTCTGGAAAAAGGAAGGTCCAGCTTGAGTTGGGAGTTCTGAAATTTGGGAATTAAATGATACATATCCTTTGGTAATTGCCTAAACATTTTACTTAATTTGTAAATTTCTGTATCTTGATGGGCAATCTATCTAATGAGTTTCTCTGAGCATCTGTGGTATTTATGATTTTAATATTATATGTTATAAATGTATCAACAGAAGAACGAAGGAAACAAGTGTGCTCTTATTTCTATGGAATTCCTAGTAAATACACAAAATACTATTATCTTACATTGGAAAGACTGAACACTTGATACTTATTTAGCTTTTATTCAACCAGCTTCAATACTCTGTCTTTCTAATTCTTACCCCTCTAAACAGAAAGATACTTTCACAGATAATTTGCTTGTAAACACTTAAAATCTTGCCTCCTAAGAATGAGGCAAGAATTAAGAATATTATACATAAATTTTCCAAAAAATATTTACAGGATCCCCTAGAAGTTAGATATTATGATTTTAAATTAGATAATTCACAAAATAAAAATGGCTTACAATGGAGTCAGAGTGTGTGTACGCTTGGAGTCTGCCCTATTGCCCCACATGTTTTTTTTTTTTTTTTTCCAAACTCTTTGTTATTCAGAGCCATTTAGTTGGTCATTGACTGATTTACCTTTGGACTAAAATATTCAGTATGACCTATTTTTCCTATAAATAATGTTAGACATAGTTTGAGCTGGACACAGAACCTCATTTGTAAATCTCACAAGTTGAAACCACATAGTCAAACTATGTTATGAGAGATACCCAGAATTCAAACAGAAATCATTTAAATATCTAGAAGAATTGTGACCCCAAGAGATAGTAGGAATATGAAAAGAATGCAGGATCCTCATCAAGTTCAGAGATCTTTAGAGCTTAAACTGAAAGTCAAAGAATGTTGCTGCATGGGAGAAGGTGGCTGGCTTTCACAAATAGACAGAGGAATTAGATAATGAGATGAATCCAACCCAGATATAAGGCTGTCTTATCAACTGTCCCTTAAGATTTGGGACCCACGACATACTGGCAGCCACGATCATGAAGGACAGTGTAACATCTGAAACTCCCCTCTTAAATCCCAGCCAGTATCTCTGGCCGATGAGAAATATAATCAGACTGGAAGGCAACCCTAAAATGTATCTGTGACTATATCCCTAAACTTGTTTGAGATGACATTTTTTTTCCTTAAGTGGGTACAATCTTTTGACTCCACAGATAAAAGTTAAATGTAGAAGTGTTTAAAAGGATCAAAGTTGAAGTTAAAAATGATGAAGATTTTGGCGTGAGGAATCTGTGCTTATTTGATGTCACTAATATCTGTAATGGTTAAGAGAATGTGACCTATTACAATAACGAGTTAGTCTCATATTTTCAGTATGTAATATATAAATGAATAATTACTTGAATTTGTAATTTTAAGTTGAAAATAACAAAATCTGTTAAATTTTTTTAAATAATATTATAAAATTTAGGAGAGCTTAAGAGTAACTATATTTCTTAGACTTATAACTTGCCTAAATATATGAAAAGGATGATTACCAATAAGTCAATTTAAATACTAAAAAAGAATATCAAATATATTAAATCTAAAAAGAAATTTAATTTCTAAGTTGTAACAAACATTAAATAAATGTGATTGTTAAACTTGCTAAATTTATAAAACAAGCCAAAAAATGAATAAATTGAAGCTAAAAGTTTGAGGAAGAAACAAGAATATTAATTTTGAAAATTAAAGTGACCTCTGAAAAATCTATTCTGTGCATAAAAACCATCTTCAAAGACATAAAATATTTAAAATAAAAATATTACACTTTGAGTTTTTGGAGGTAGGTTTATAAATTGGTTACTGTCACGGATGTTGTGATAGTAATGGCATTGGAGATAGTAATGCATGTTCTATAGACATGTATTTCCTTGGACATTTATGTGGTCATTTCTCATATATTTAGATAAAAAGTATTTATGTAGATGACTTTTGGTTTTGTTTTTGTTTTTAAAAATAACTTAGCTCAAGCTATTTGATCTTTTCCCTAATCAGATTGGGAAAAGAAGACTACAGAAGTGAGAAACAATCATTAAAAAAATTAAGTGATGACAAAATTATTTCCCTTGAGAGCAGCCAAAAACTTTAAGACACTTCAAGGGCATGATTACTGTTCTGTTTTAAAATCAGTGGGTTTATCCTCATTAGATAGAAATGCTTGTGAAATGGCCAACAAAGGAAACTGAGAGCTGAATATCCAAGAGGCAGTGTTAAACCAGACGGGAGGGCGGCAGTGAGCCTTGGTCAGGCCTGGGGAGGAAGGAGCTGGGGACAGAGAAAGAGAAAGGGCTTCTGTAGGGAAATTTTTTTGTACTGATTGGATTAATTAAATGATGTTAAAATGATTTCACTTGGTAAGAGTAGAAGGAGAGGGTTAAAGGAACCTGATTTAAAAACAAAGCAACATTCCCTCCTGCCTCAATAATAACTACAAAATATGAACCATATTCTACCAAAAAATCTCATGGTGGGATCCTCAGGAATTTTTTAATGTTTAAAACAAGATAATGAAGACTTCCCTTAGGTAAGATGACTGCTATCTTTCATGTTGGTCATTTATCTATAAAGTGATGATGTAAGGTGCACTTTTTTGGGGTGCTCTGAACTGCAGCAGCATAAATATCTTAAAAACAAACAAATTTTAAAGAGCCCTCTCGAGACTTTTTCTACTCTAACTACTGTGCCATTTTTCTCCTTCCTTTTACAATAAACTCCTTGAAAGAGTTGACTTAACTGGGAATCTCCAATTTTTCTTCATCCATTCTCTCTTGAGCCCACCCCAGGCAGGTTTCTCACCCCACCCCTACTCCACCCAAACTGCTCGTGTCAAGGACATCAGAGGTCACTTCCTGGTCCTCACCTTTCTGGGCTTATTGGCAGCTTTTTGGCATGATCCTGCTGGACACACTTCTATCCCTTTTTTCCATGATCCCACACTTGCCTTGTGTTTCTCTGGCTGCAGCTTCTCCATTCTGATTCCTCCTCATCTCCCCCATCTCTGTGTGCTGGAGGGTTCCCAGGGCTCAGTCCATGTCTCCCTGTCAACTCTTCTTTTTTCTTTTCTGTTTCACTTACATTCATTGCCTAGGTAACCCCTTTCAGTCTTATGGATACCATTTATATGCTGATAGTAGTATTTCATATTATATCTCTAGACCTCTCAGTTGAATTCCAGACTAATTTATTCACCTACCCACTTTAAATCTCTACTTAACATGACCAAAATTGAGCTCCGGATATTCACAACCCTTCCCCTGCCCCTGCAAACCAGCTTCTCCCGCAGTCCTCCTCGTACCGGTGGATGGCAGTGCCCTACTTCTAGTTCAGGGTCAGCAATCTGTGGCACATGGGCTGCGTCTGCCCACTGCCTGCTACACACTGTCCATGGCTGTTTCTCTGCTACAAAGGTAGAGTTCAGTAGTTTCAACATAGTTCATAAGGCCTGACAAGCTAAACAGAAGTACTATCTGGCTGTTTACAGAAAAAGTTTACCGACCACTGCTTTTTGTAGCTCAGGCCACCAATCTAGTAGAGTCATCTTTACTCTGCCTGTTTTCATAGTCTTTATCTGCTCAGTCAGCAAATCTTATTGACCCTACTTTCAAAATACTGAATATGCAGAATATAACCACTTATTACCAACACTGTTGCCACCATCTTGGCCGAAGCCACAATCATTTGTTATCTGGATCATTGGAAGAGACTCCTAACTGAAGTGTGCTCAGTTCAGCCTTAATACATCAATTAATGAAGGAATAGGTAAAAGAAAAATAGTCAGAACTTTGAGAAACTATATTTAGATTGTTGGTCAGGACATCAAGGAAAGAAATTGCCAATGTTTTCCATCTATGCATGATTAAATGTTCACTGTGAACCTATGCTTCACTCAAATGCTGTGAAAACAAGCTCTATGTAAATATAATCAAACTCAAATGATAGGCTTGGGGGGATGGTGTGGTAATAAAAATGAGAAGAGCAGTATTAGATGTAAAATTACAAATGGCAACCACAGCTTGACTTATGGGCAGTTCCATTAAAAAAGAAAAAGAGAGACTTAGAAACTGGTAAATTTGCCCCACCTGCTTTAGTCAATTGCTGACACATAAGAAGTTGGCCCAATCTTTCTAAACCTTACTGCTTCTCAGGATAATGTAAAAAACTGACGTGTATGTGAAATCTATCAACTTTTACATGTTGGTAAATCATTTTTTAAAATGTAAAACTCTGTACAGTTTAACACTATGAATATAAACTAAACATGCCTATTAGTTAGAGAGTTGATAGCAGTTTATGACGTCTGACTTAAGGTATCATTATCCCCATTATACTTGTACAGATGGGTTTTCTGTACTCTACATATCCATGGATGATGGCAGGAAAGAGTGACTCTGGAACTATCTTTGCCCCAAACCTCCTTACAAACAAACTTACCAGATAGTGACTGCTGTTTTGTCCTCAACAGTGAAAAAATGCAAGAAATGCAAGTTCTGTATTAACCAATATGACCCTAGGCAATTCATTCATTTAGGCAGCCAATAAATGAAAATTATTGAGAGACGCTGGGTGCTGTGAATTCAACAGTCAGCAGGGCTGACATGAACTCTGTCTTACAGTTTAGGGAACAAACAGATGATAAAAATACTGCAAGAGTGAATAATTGCAAATTATAATACATTATATAAATACATGATTATAGTGTATATAACGCATTATATGAAAAGGTCCAAAAGAATCATGAGCTACCTAAAATTTTACTTCTGTGAAACTTTCTTAGTCAATCAAGCACATTCCCAGGTACAGATCATTTCAGGTTGCAGATATGTATGGCTTACCCCTAGTGCCCATGTGTTTTTAAAAGCATATACCAAATGAATATTTAAGTAAAATTATGTGTTAATATGAAATTATCCCTGGAATAACTCTTCTTTTGGTTTAACCTATTAATTCTTTCAGTATATAGCCTCTTGACAAATAAGTAGATATTTAAGCCACATAATATTTTCCTCAGCTCAGTTTTGAGTCCTGAACCATGATTTAAGACAGTTCATAAAGCAGATTTTATAGTTCTCACCAGGGAAGTAACTCTAGAATATTTTGAGGAACTTCTGAGAAGGCAGAGGCCTAGCCCAATCCTGGACATATCAAATCATAATTTCAGGTTTAGAGACCTTGAATGTGTAATTGTAAAGGGGGTCTATCCTCATGGGAACTCTAAATGGCTTATTAATTGAGATATCAAATGTAACATGTGGGAGAAATATGTTCATAACTTTCTGAAAACCTTAAAAAAGATAAAAATTTTAAAAAGTAAGGCAATCGCTCTTCATTATTACAACATTAAGTTTGCATTTTAAACACACATTTGACCTACAAGCAACATAGTACATGAGAATGTGAATCGGCAGGAGAACATGCCACCAAATCTTGCAAAGCTAACTTTAGGACGCATTCATTAAAGTAGAGCAGGTGGAGAGCAATTTGTCATCTCTACCCTGCACTGGTCAGGTCACATCAATTCCAGGTGCCTCACTGTCAGAAGACTATACACGTGTTGGAACCCAACCAGGGAGGACAACCAGTGAAGGGCATTCCTTGCTCAGAGCCACATGGATTCCAGTTCCCAAGATGATCTAAAGTGGCAGCATTCATGGGTGCATGTGCAGAAAGGGGCAGTCATAGAGCGCCTTGATTTTCTATCTCCTCGATGACACAAGTTCTTACCTTTTCCAGGATTTTCAGAAATCAAATACCTTTATGTAACTGAGAGCCTGTGTTGGCAACAGTCTGGAAGGGAGAGATGATGTGCGTAGGTGTTTAACACAAAAAGGCCACAAAAGAGGTCAGTGAGTGGGAGTCAAGAGTCGATGACATGGAGTTTTTCTTCCCTCTTAATATCCGTTCAAAGACTTGAAGCACTATCATAATGCAAAATTTTCCTGCATGGTTTCCGAAGGGTAGAAAGAGTACAGAGAGAAAGATTTTATTCCATATGAAGAAATTCTTTCTAATATTCAGCGATGTCCTCAGATGAATTGCATGTAGAAAATTCTCTATGCATGTAACTCAAGAACAGGAGAGATAACCACATGCAGGGGCGCATGCATTGTACTGTAGTTTAAAGCAGGGACTTCTTGTCAGGTAGAACTATGTTCTTATCATTTTGATTTACTTGCTCTATGACCTTGGGAAAGTTACTTACATTGCTCTCCAAGCTTCAGATTTCCGATCTCTTAAATGAGGAAAATCATTCCCATGTCTCAAGCCTGTTGTGAGGATTAGGTGAGATAGTGACTAAAAAAATACTTAGCACAGCTCTAGCAGGGTAAGGGTGCACTTAATGGTAGCTACTGCTAATATCAGGGATTTGGGAATGGTGATGGTGTCAGTGAACCAGAAAGTCACCTAAAACAGGAAATGATGTGAGGTGCGCTTTTGATCACATTATCTGGCAGCCTGAAGTTTGGGAGACATCAAGCATTAATCTCAGCTAAGTAGGCAATCAGATAAAGTGAAACAGATAAACTCTGAAGCAAATAAATAATTAAAATGAGAATTGCATAGAGATAACGAGGAGCTTGCTTATAGACAGTGGAAGGTAGAAATTAGAGAACATCTTAGAAGTTTTAAAACTTATTAATTCCCCTCCTTAAATCTCTCTTTAACATATGTTTTATCTTTAAATTTTAAGACCATTTGTTAATGGAGTCTAGCAATAGTCCTCCTTTCCAGGGACATATGGTACCCACCAGCTAGAACTTAATACTGGAATTATGAGCCAGGAAGACATTTTCATGGGCAGTCAATTCTTTTTCACCAACTCAGTGTTACAATATTCTAAAAACTGATTTCTTGATTGTTAAACAATCCTGTGATACACATGCAAACCCCATATCCTGCCATTGCCCACTTGGTCAGAAGAATTCAAATGCCTTTCCGCCTACCTTCTGCCTGCTCAAAACGTGATCTCCTTGGAATGCAGAGAGACGGATTTGGTAGAATGTTCATATTTAACTAAATTATGAAATATAAATTTGATGCACTTTTTGCTAGAAAAAAATATTTTGTCCTTAAGTATCATTTTTGGACTGTTTCAGTTTGGAGTATGTAGTGCGAAATTTTAAGAAATTTCATGAAAAGTTTAATCTAAAAACACAACTTGTTTTTAGATTAAACTTGCTGGGCATTCTTCCATACTTGTGTCAACAAAAAAAAAAATGCTTTGTACCTGATTTTAGAAGCTATGGATAACATAAGGTAGAAGCAAATTTCCCTCTAAATTTCAGTCTCGTATGCATTTTATGCCAAACATTTTTCTTGATCGGTTTAAGCTGTAAGTTGTTATTTTCCCTGTCATCCTCCCACGCCATTCTTTGGAAATTCTCAGAGACAACCAAACATCTCAGGTTCGTACTATTTAATGGCCACTGACTGATTATTAAATGATCTTCAGATATACTGAATTCATGACACCAGACTAGCCAGACCAGTCAACTTCTATTTTTTGAAGTCTTTTGATTAGTTTCCAAAAACATCTTATCCTTAGGGTTTCAGGAGTACTGGATAGGCCTGGTACTACCTAGGCCCCTGAAATAGATTTGGATTAGCAGTGGCTAGCATTTACTCTTAAAAGAAAAAAAAAAAAAAAAAAAAAAAAAAAAAAAAAAAAAAAAAGGTGTTTTTCTTGCAATTCCTAGAATTCCTAGCAGACTCCTAGACATGAGATCATTCATCCATGCTGTCTCCATGACATCGTCCTACCTCTGTTATGCAAAGTGGTCCCTTTTGACTATAAAGCATATTCCCATCCAAAATTCTTTGTACTAGAAGAATGTTCCCTCCCACACACTAGCTGCTTTCTTCAGCCTTCACAGACCTGTACCCTGGACGATAAACCTGAAGCCACTTAACAGCCTCCTGAAACCTACTCTTTATTTTGTGTTCTCTAATTCAGAGAGACCTAATTGTCCTTGTGAAAAAATGAAGGCATCCTCCTTGACTGCCTCATCATGCAAGTGGTCATTGATTGTACCTTAAATACTTCTCAGCTCTAATTCACTTGTCACGCCCCTATTGCCTTAAACTTAATTGAGGCTTCAATTCTCTCTCCCCCCTGAGTGTCACAACAGCTGGGCCCCCTGTCTTCATTTCTCCCTTTCTCCAATCCTTTCCTCACCCTGTGGCAGGAATGACCTTTCTGAAATGCAAATGTGATTATGTAACTTCCCTGCTTAAAACCTTCAATAATTTCCCTTGATCTTAGAACAAAATTTAAGCAAGTTGCTGGGTGCCTTTCCCAACTTCATCAAATATCACTTTTTCTTTTATATGGTAAATCCAAGCTACACCGAATTTTTATTCACACCTTCAGAGTGCCACGTTCCTTCTTAGAACACCCTCCTGTACTATTTCCACCTCTTTCCTTAACTCCCTCCTGTATAACTTTTGCTTATTTTTTATATTTAATGTTTAAAACAGTTCTGGAAACTTTCTCTGCCCTCCCACCCCCAGTCCGGGGTCGGGCTAGGTCTCCCCGTGCAATCCCACAGCACCCTGTGTTTATCTACTTTAGCACTCAACACACTGCCTCGCCCACTTCCTTGTCTGTTCACAGTACTTGCTATCAGAGTGTCTCTTTGCTGTCCACTGAATCCCTCAGCCCAGTACCAAACAAATGAATTAATATTGCAGAATGAGTGATTGAATATTGGATGACTCTTGTTTACCAGAGCATCCAAGTCACACACTCAAACCAGAAAAATGTGAAAAGACTTCATTCACTTGTTCCACAAATATTTACTGAGTATTGCCTGTGGGACAGATGTGATGCTAGGTTCTATACGCAGCAGGGACACAATAAAATTATTTTTCTTATGGCATTGTATACGGTAGAATGTCATTTGCCACCAAAAAAGCAGTACTAAGTACTAGGAAATATAGTCACCATATATGTGACCCATGTGTAACTCACAGCTTTTCTGTCTGCCGCCTGATGGGGATGTTCTGAACCACATTGTGTGCATGGTTTTGCAATTGTACTTCTTAGAGCCAATATTGCAAATGGTGACAAACAAAATGTTCTTACCTTCTGCGGCTCACTGAGTGGAGAGCTGCACAAAAGGAAAGAGACTTCAAGGTTACTACCTTTCTCATTTATATACAAGTAATACTAAGCGATGTGCACCTGGAAGAAAATTCCTACAAAATGTGCCCAGTCTTCATTTGAAGCCAAGGCATGTAAAATGTTCTACATCCAGGAGAACGAGGAAGGCAGAGTTCCGAACGTGCTGGAGAAATGCCTTCCTGTTGGCGATCTTTCTCAGCTCCCTGCTTGCTGGCGACTGTTCTCAGGAGGCCTTCTAGTGGTCATAAGAGCATTTGTTGAAGAAATTTAGGTTAGACACATGAAATTTCTCATGTTTATAACAATAAAATTGAGTTATTCTTCCCAAAGGAGAGGAAATTTTCCATCTGGGACAATACAAGCCTTTGCTAAAAAAAGGTAAGGATAGACACCACAAGTGTTTAGTCAACTACTGAATAAAGAAAAAAAAAGTACTTTACATTGTCCACATTCTCTTCCACATGAAACTGAAATAAACAAAATCAGCATTTTTCTTTATTTCCAAGTCATAAATTATCATTCTAGGCAAATAGTTTATTGGCTCTTTATGAAGATGGGTTCATTTGTTCTCCACTCATTCATCTGAGTCTTGCTTTCTGTTACTTTAGTACCTGCTGTGACTTGGTGACCAATATTTTTCTCTTTTCTGAAAGAGTGTAGGAAGCCTTATTTCTTTAGTTCTGCAAATAATATTTGCAGGCACCAAACAAATAACATAGGCTATATTATCAATATAGCTATTTTGGCTTCTTGAAATTACACTTTTTTTTTTTTCAGTTGCAAGGTGTTCAGTTCATTTTCATCACTGTCTTCAAGCTGTCCCTCACTGCCTTGCGCCATTTTGCACCATGTGTGAAGACTGCTATCCCATGTGCCACAATTTGGTTCTCTGTTCCTACCTGTCACAGGATGTATAGGTAGCTGTATGGCTCCTTCTTCCTTTGCCTAAAGAAATGGCATTGTTTACGCAGTAGCCATCACCGCTCTGGTCACATTCACTGCTAATATCAACTCCATCAACTGCCAGGGTTGTCTTTCTATAATGCACCTCTGACTCTGCTCTAAAACCTTCACAGTCTCCCTGACTACTTTTGTATTAAATAATCCTCAAGATTTTCTCAAACTCCTTAAAAACGTGGCTGAAGTGTTGTGGTTTTTCTCCCCTGGTGATTTTGTTCATGCATTGCTTTGCCTGCTCAAAAACCAGCCTGCCCCTTCCTGAGCATCTGTCTCAAATACTCCTCCTCCAAGGAGCCTTTCATGATTTGCCAACCAGCGATTAACACTTCCTTCTTTGACTCCTCCATGGGATTTGTCTGTACCTCTTTTATTACGTCAATCTTACGCAGCAGTGTATTACACTGAATTATATGCTTAGCGGGGTTTTTTTCCCACATTTGTTTTGTTTTTACTGAATTGTTTACACATTGAAGACAAAGATTTCTGTAGTTGTTGGGCCTCCTCTTTTCATTGAGGGACCTCAAAATTTTTTAAATTAATTTATTCAATTGACTTGAGTTCAGGAAACATCCTACAAATTTTACTCTATGTGTGAGTCTTGCAATTTCATTTTGGGGGGGATAATTGTAATTCAAAGAAACTAGTGTGGTTTGTGGTTTAGAGTCATGGTTTAAGCTGCCCTTAGGAAGAATGAAAAACAGCTGGTGTCCAAGGAGCTCTGGAAATTAGTCAATAAACTAATTGTAGAACATAAGCCAAGAATAAAGAAGTTTCACTTGTGTATTTTAATTTCTATCTATATTATTATTTCTGTGAAAAGACACTGACTGTTTTAGAAAATTAAATATTTCAAATATTGTGTTTTTTACTAAAATCATGGGCAATATATCCAAAGAAAATATTATAGAACAGTAATATGAATGTCAACACTCTGGTGTACAAGTTGCTTTTGCTGTATTTAGTTAAGTGTATGCTATCTAACATTAACCAAGTACTTAAGGAAGACAAAATTAATTGTAGGGGACTTTTTAGAAATTATGAAAAACCTGTTTGTTTAATTTCAGGTGGGTGGGATACAAGATTATTACAAATGATGAGAAAACTATTAAAATACCTATCATAATATTAAAATTGATGCTACTTATAAACATATAACAATTCACAGGGATTTCAACTAAATTCAACAAATAATGGTTGATCACTCTATATACACAAGAAATTGTCCAAGAAAATACAGATACAGTGATGAATAAGCATAGTCTCATTCGGCATCCTGAAAGCTTAAAGTTAGGAAGCTTTTGAGAAATGTGTAAATAACCGTAAATCAAATTCAACTATGCTGAGAGCAATATGACTTACACAAAGGACTACACAGTTCAAAAGAGGGAAAAGTCACATATTTTGTGGGTATAGGAAATATCAATAAAGGATCCTTCATTCTGATATCAAAAACTTAAAGGATAGGATTATAAATAAAGAAATAAGTTAGGGAGGAGAAATTAGAGGGAAAGAAAATGGCATGGTAAACGGCTCAGAGAACTGTGGGTGAATGAGATTACGAATCAGATTGGTGCCATTACAAAAAACCTTGAGCCAAAGACCTTCCATGTGGCTCCCTTGGGTGATATCATCCACTGATGAGGATAATTGAAAATGCAGCTGGTGACTCAGAGCACAAATATTTGAGAAGTAATTACAGTAAGGGGTGTCCGAAGTTTTTTACATGCATTTTTATGTTAGGAACTGAGCTAGCTTTCAAGTTGCTCATGATCCATCCAAATCAACACCAAAATCAACATTAAACAGTTAAAATAAAGGTAACAGTATTAAGCTGAGATCTATATTTTTCATTTAGCCTAGAGAATTAAAGTCACTTACAGTTCCTGCTCCACCTCCAACCAACCTATTATACTGCACTTCTCTCCAAGTTTCTCTGGGTGGGTCTTTATGAGGGATCCAGATGAACTATTTCCATTGTTCCATTTACTCAAACAATCCCTCTAACAGGATTTCACTAAATTGAGGACATTCAATCCCCTCGTGCCTCCAGGCCTTTGCCCTTCCCTCCACCTGTCCTCCCTCATCTGTTAGCGGCTTACTCCCTCCAGGGCACTCTCAGGAGCTCTGCCCCAACACCTAATCAAATAGCAAAACATCACCACAACCCACTTTATTTTTCTTCATAACCTTATCATCTTTCATACTATGTGATTTATTCGTTTATCTGGTTTATTGTTTGATGCCCCACCCAGGGGCTGAGGGTGTTTGTCTATTTTATTCATGAATGCATCCCCAGTACTTAGAATAGTGCCTAACATTAACTAAATGTTTAACAAATATTACATGAATAAATACATGTGTGAATAAACTATATGCATACTATTTACATAAATATTTGAAACAGTTCCTATTTTACTTTATAGAACTTACCGTCCTGACTACTGTTTCTCATTTCTTTTATTGAATTGAGGATTTATAAAGTATCTGCTATATAATCAGAATTGTATCTGGTTCTTACAAAATCAGTCATATATGTTGATATTTGAGAAGAAAATAATAAGTGGGGATGACAAATATAACATGAATACTATAGGATTTCAGTTGGTATTAAAATGGAGATACCCTGACATCTCCAGGGGTTTCCCCTAATTGGGGCATTTGCTAGATCCAGCAAATGAAAAAAAAAAAAATGCTCCCCCACGTGAGCATGGGCTTTGGAATAACACAGACCTAAGTTCTAATTCCAGCAATGCCATTCATTATTTCTACCACCTTGGCCTTGTCATAAGTCTGTCTGGGTCTAAGTGATTTCATTTGTAAAATGAAGATCACAATCTTAACCTCACATGCAGAATGTGAGCTATCCAATGAGATCATCTATGGAAACAATTAGTCAAGTCTTTGGCACATAGAAGTATTAAATAAATGCATGTGGAATGAATTAATCCTTGATAAATGGGGGGAAACGTAACCAGAAAAAAGTGCCTTGTTTCAACCTATTTCTACTGTGTTGTACTCGATCTATGCCTTCACTCATGGTGACCTGCTGCCCTCAACATCATTAAAATAGTGAATTACACTATATATTGATTGGTTATTATACGTATTATCATTCCCATTTTTACAAATAAGGAAACTGGGTCTTAGACACATTAAGCAACTTATACAAGGCCCAACACAAACAAAGTACACAACACAGTTGGGATCTGAACCCAGATGAGCTTGCCTCCAAAGCTGGCTCAGTTGTCATGCTCACCTTAGTCTGCATTGTCACCAGAAAGTATATCCTGTATTAGTCAGTTTTCTGTTGCTTATAACTGAATACCTGAAACTGGGTAATTATAAAAAAAAAAATGGAATTTATTTCTTATGGTTTTAGAGGCTGGGCAGTCTAAGATCCAGGAGACACATCAAGGGAGGACCTTCTTGGTGCTGTGCAGAGTCTGTGGATATGCAGAGTATCACATATCTAGGGCCAGGAAAGAGCATTAACATGCTTACTTGCTGTCCTTATAAAGCCATGAGTTTCACTCTCTTGATAATCCACTAAACCATTAACCCATTAATCCAAGTGTTGAGAAAATAGAATAGTTTGGTTAGGACCCTAGCCTCAGGTCTGGTTGGGCATGGTTAGGGACATCCTTTGTAAGCAAATTGTGTGGGTGTGTGTGTGTGCGTGGAGTTGGTGCACATGCACACCAATGTATCTTTTTAGTTTTGTTGCTATTCTTGTGTTCTTCAGAGAGAGAGTTTGTGAAGCAGTGAAGCAGGCTGGCTGGTGGTTGACTGCCTCAGGTGGCCACCACGTGTGCAGCCATGCTTTCCAATTTACGGCTTCCAGGGATCTGTTTGCCAGTTACCTAGCTCATAGACCTGCGTGTGAGAGGTCTGGGGACCCAGCCTGGTGTGTGTGGGGTCTGGTGGCCCAGCCTGGCATATGAAGGGTTTGTGACCCAGTCCGGACAATGGGCTTGAGGGCTCTGTGAGCTCCAGACCCAGCCCTAGCTCTATAATTGGCCCAGTAGGCAGGATAACCAGAGCTTTACAATTGGCATCACAAACAAGATAAAGAGCTCTACAATTTGGCATAGTTTGTGAGCAGGATTCCAACATTAGCCCAAGTGCCACAGCAAGAATGGATTAATCCACTCATGTAGGCATAGTCCTCACAATCCAATCACCTCTTAAAAGCCCCACCTTTCAAATACCATAGCTGTATTTCCCACCCTCTTAACACTGTTACAATGCAGATCAAGCTTCAATGAGTTGCAGGGGGCGGAGGGGGGGTATTCAATCTGCAGCACTCCCTAAACTCTCAGTCAATATTATGCCTTTTTGAGTCCATATAGAATGTTATGCATATTTCTTTAATAATTAATTTATAGTAATTGTTAAAAAATATCTTTTGACATATATGTCACCTTTTAGAAACACTTCATCTATGTAGGTAACTGTTTCTGTTTTTAGATCCTGAATAGGTTTCATTGGGCATCTTCCACGAGAAGCTCATAAACACTAATGTTTATTGAATATCTATTTAGCTGTAGGCTTTGGCTGAATTACTCTACTCCTCAACTCATGCATTCCTTATAACAGCCCTATGAGGCCAATACTACTTTCATCCTCATATTAGAGATGATAAAAATGAAACACAGTGAAGTAATAAGTTCACACAGCTTAAATTCCAGGACTGAGATTTGAACCCAAGCACTTAGATTCCAGAGCCCATATTCTTAATCACGAGTCTATTTCACCCCTGGTACACCAGGACTGACTGTATCTTCTCTTTCTTTAATAAATCCTAAGAAAATATCTTTTCATTGAGTCAAAATGGTGCTTCTATGAACTATGACTCTCATGTTTGGCAAGTCTATTTTCCTATGACACTGGCATCTGCAATTAGTAAAACTTAAAAGCTTATTTAATAAAATCGATATATTTAGATTCTGTTAAAGCCAAATTTTAGTTCAGCATTTATAAAAAGTTTAGTCTTGCCACTTCCCCCGCCTCAGTTTAGGAGTACCATGCTGGTGGTCTTCATTGCCTTAAATAGGCTACGAGTTGTGCTCTTGTAAGGTTCTGGACCTAAGTCATAACCTTGCATAAATTCAAAACCAAAAATAAACTTTAAAAAGGCTCTTTCCTTTCAATACCAACTTAATTTTTTTCTACTTTCTAAGTAAAATGATTTAAACATAGAGAGTCTATTTTTAAGAGAGAGCAAAGAATGTGTTCACAACAAGTTGGAACAGCGTGCAAGTGCACTGGCTTCACTGTTATCTGAACGACAAAGCATTAAATCACAAGGAGGAAAAAGTCAGCATGTTCTCTTAGAAAACAAATTGACTAGCGTCATTGAGAGCTTTGCCCAAGAAAGGGAAAAGACACCTACCCAGAGAATAAATCATGCATAAGAAACCTATAATTTTAAGAAATATTTTCAAGAGATATTTGAGCTGATAGGTATGGCTATTAGATTAAGAAAGCACAGAAAAAGTTTCATCTGAAATTAAAAAAACAAAAAAGTGGACCTTCCAAATGTGATAGATCAATATCACCCCTCTTACCTACGTTCCCTTCCATAAGATACGACTCATCAGTGGTTGGGAACTCACAGAAGAAAAATCTAGGTAGTTTCTCTCTCTCTCTCTCTCTCTCTCTCTCTCTCTCTCTCTCTCTCTCTCTCTCATTCTCTGATGGAGCACTACTTAACATTACTAGGCATATAAGAATCTTTCCTAAGTTAAAATGTGTAAGAAGCCCTTATCCCTTGACATTGACATACAAACACTCGTGGTCCCTTTAGGATCTTCTAACATTCAGTTTAAAGCTTTCTCTCTCAGAACTCCAAGAAAAAGAATTCCTCTTACCATATATTCCATGTTTGCTGCCGGTGGGAACACTTTGCCCCGAACTTGATTATGAAAATCAAGAATGGCGATCATGTCATTCTGCGAAATGTAGCGCTTCCGCCTGGCTTTGGGGGTATCCGCAGAATCTAGCTGTGCTTTTACAGCTGCTTCAATATCAGTGAAATTATTGGCTGGCGGGGATGAGTCAGTGGCGTTGGGTAAGACGACGGCACTTGCTTCACAGAGAAAGGAGAACAGGAGCGCACTGCTGACGGCGGAGACTGCTGTCATTTTGAGGGACGGAGAAAGCCCACCGGGTTTACTTGGCTTTAAAGCAGAAAGGTACAGTTAGGGTCTATGGAAAGAAAACAGAGCCAGAGGGGATGAATTTGCAAAGTCATCCTCTGAGAGCATGGCTTGATTTGACTTTCCCCACAAATCCAAACAAATGTTGAACTCAAGCCTGGGAGACAACTTATAGCAGAGTCCCTATTCATTTTGTTTAATGGTATGAGGCAGACCCCTAAAAGGAACTTTCTATAGCTGGACAAAAATAAGCAGCATGACCACTAGCCCTAAAATGAATGTGCATCATTTGCCCCAAATGCCTGAACCACTAAATGCATTACTGCATATTGATTTTCAGTGGGAAATCTTCAGGAATTGAAACTCATCTTGAGAGTGAAAAGGAAAAGTACAACACGGGTAACAACAGAGAATGTGCTGATAATGTCTCCCAGACATACGTAAAGCAAGTGAGAGCACACACAAAAAAGTTATAGTAATTCAATCTCATTTCTAAAAAAATTTTTAAAAAAACATGTGAATTACTTTAAAATCAATGCATGCAATACAAACTTGTTGAGCTAAATAGCTTACCTCTGCACAATGCCAAAATGAATATATTGCTCTTCCAAAAATTTAAAGTTCTTTGCTATGTTGTAGCATGAACTCTTTTAAGAAGAGTGTGTCTTATTACAAACTCTGAGAGCAAAACTCTGCAAGGTTTGAATGCTGCTGGCTACAGGAGCAGCTCCCAGCTTTTATATGTCACAGTTTGCAACGTCCAGAAAGGGCAGTCTTTCTTAGGGTCTCTCTTAGCCAAAATCAAAGGGGAGGGGTTTGGGATAGAAAAAACAGTGATTGGGTGGCAACCTTTTTATGTGGGTGGTGAGGAAATTGAGTCACACCCACAGCTTACAAAGTACAAGCCATAAAAGCCAAACCCCTTTTTCTCTGAGCTTCCACCTTTTCTGTGAGTGGTTAATTTCTCTCATTTAATGCTTTCTAGTTCCTGGTTTCCATACAAAAAAATAAAAGACTGTGGGTTCTTGAAAACACAGACGGCTGAGTAACAAGCAGTACATTTTTTTAAAGACGGTAAATGACATGGGAGCTGAAAAGAGCAAGCTGACATTAAATCAGGAGATCAGCTCACATAGTTAGTCTGGGTGGCCACAAATATGACTCACGAGAGATGCCAGGCAAATCAGCAGTAGCCAAACTATAGCATATGGTATTAGGATAATAGATGCTCAAGTGGTTGTACTCTCTGTTTCCATGTGGCTTTATTCCTCTGATTTATATATTTACTTTCCTTTTCTCTCTTGTTTCACTTTCCCTCCTTTTTTTTCTTTCACAACAGAGGTCAGCAAATTACCTGCTATTTACCTGCCTTGTATATAATGTGAATAGAGAAGCTCATGGTAAATGACAGCAGCCAAGATAACATCTGTTTCAGGTTTAGAAGCATATAGTTGAGATTTTAAGCAGAGAACAGCTCAGCCTCTCAGGAAGTGTATTGGAGGGCACAGCACAGAGGCCATGAAGATTTAACAGCAGTAGCAGAAGCCAACAGTCAGAAGTGCCTTGTTAGGAGGATGCCATTGGAGCAAAATCCGTGTCAGGCAAAGCTAGAGCCAAGAATGTGAATTTTAGGGCAATCTATCGAAAGGACTTTCAAAAATGTCATGTGTCATGATCTCACTAACTAAATGTCAGCCATTTATAGTCAGTAGCAATAGGAAATCTGGAAACCAGGCACTGTTCAGTTTACAAACATACTTAACATATGTTGACTTGCCCAGTTTGCTAATGTGATCGCCTCCTGCATGTTTCAGCAGAAGTGCTATGTGAATTTACAGTCATTAGAAACGAAAGCCATGTAGCACACTGGACGAGGGCCAACTTTCCTGTATTATGTGTGACCTAGTGCATACTGTTTAACTCTTCATTTGTGCATCTAAAAACTGGAGGAAAAGGTGCATGTTCTATGCTAAGACAGGCTCCATCAAATTCCTTAAGAGGGCAGTAAGGTGTTTAAAACAGAAGTGCCGCTGGTGTTCAAAATACAGTGATCAGACACAGACTCGGATAGCAAAAACAAATATGTGTCAGAGTTCAGGTTTCCCATGTTTTTATGAGTATTAATCTCCTAACTAAAGTGAAATCATTTTAGAAGAGCTCAAGCTGCAATATTGAACACTTTAAACAAGAAATTAATTAATACAGTAACATTGAAAAGGCAGGAACATGTAATATAAGTGCAGGAGGTGAATGGGAGGAGTATGAAACATCAGAGAAACTGGAGGGGATGCACGCGGTTGCTCACGGCCTCACATTTTTAACTGGAGCTGTCCAACCAGGTCTCATCTCTCTGGAAAGTACTCGTGGTTCCTTCGTTGAATCTCAAGGATGCTATACTAAGGATTTCTGAATCAAATAGGAGGTTAGATGAGATACTCTCTGCAGGCTGTCCAGCTTTAAGATCTCTGGATGTTTTGAGAAATTAGCACAAATTAGCCTGTACTTTATACATGTCTCATTTAGCTGTCCAACATGTAGGAAACTAAATGATTTTTAATACCTAAACAACAGACATAGATTATCTTTCTCAAGAGTGGATGAGTTCTTGCTTAGAACGTAATGAGTGTACTCATGTTGACCCAATTTGTCATGTATACAAACAGATACTCTCCACCTCTTGGGGTTTGACTTAAGACTTGACTTCCATAGGGGTAAAAATGTGACCCTTGAGAAACTTGTCCAAACCATAATGGATTTCCTCTAAGAAGGAGTCAAGAGATAGAGGAGGAGGAGGAGAAAGAAGGAATTTCTGAGATGGACCTAAAAAAGGGGTCATTTCTTTGAGTCCAATTACATAAGGGCGGAGATGATAGTTGCTTAATCCTGAGACCCTGAGGCATGTCAATGATTTCAGATGTCTTTCAGCACACATGGATTGTATTGTGGAATTTCAGACTATTAAGGAAACCCACAAGGCTATGGAATCATAAAAGAAAAGACCTGTGGGAGGAGAGTTAAGAATCCTGCTTCCAAGTGGACGTTATTGCCAGAAGAAGTATTTGAAATGCTTTGGAAGTAATTTTAATTTTAAAATACTTGCAAAATTAAGAGGCGTACATCCAAGTTGTCAGTAAGAGGACTATTAATGAACAACTAACAATGAAGTGGTTCTTTATGAGATCTCTTTTTGAAAAAGACCATTGACATGTTTTGAAACCTTTAAGGGACTGCTTGCCAACATAGACAGAAATGGAATGCAGTTATATTACTGAAAAGAAATACGTATACAATTGGCAGCACTTTGAAACCTGTGAGAAAATGGCTATGATTCTTAAATTGAAATCAGATATAAGTGTCCAAGAATGGCACACTTGCTTAAGAAAAGGTACTTTAGGTTGTGTGTGTGTGTGTGTGTGTGTGTGTGTGGCTTTAGTCTAAATCCTTTCTAAACAAAACATGTTCCATGGACTGCTAGCATTACGATCACCTGGAAGATTATTAGAAATGCAGAATTTCAGGTCCCATCCAATACCCACTGAATCAGAATCTTCATTTTATCAGAATCCAAGGATGATTCATATGCACATTAAAGTTTGAGAAGTATTTATGTAAAGTATTATATAAAGTTTGAGAAGTATTAATAAATCACATTATTTCCAGAGACACATCCTACTATACACATACCCACTGAAAAAGCTATTATGGAAGTCTATTTATATAGTAATATGGGGTGATTAAAGACAATATAAGTATATACAAGTGTTTTTGAATAGAAGAACACAAGTCAACTTCTATTTTATAAAGAAAAAAATAGATGGCCAAGGAAAGTACATACATAGCATTTCACAAAAAAATTTAGTAAGATTATTTGTAAGGCTACTGTATAAACCATATTAGTTATTTAATACATACTAATTTATCACAAGATTGTTGAAACAATGTAATGCAGTATATGCGAAATGGCTTGTAAACTGTGGCATGCTTTGCAAATGAAACTATTATTTTACTCTGTCATCTCCAGGATGAAAGCCCAGAGCTCTTTCTCACCTTGTTTCATACATCCAATAACCCTGAAAAACGTGGATTTTTATCTCTGAAATGTCTTACCAATGTACTCCTTTTTATTTTATCATTATCATGACTGCTCAAAGTTAATCCTATTATCTTTTTATAGGTTTAGTACATTCACCTTCCAGCTGTTATTTCTGACTCTAGTGTCTCTCCTCTCATCAATTATCCACATTGCCTTTGGTTACCTGCCTAGAAAACAAACCAAATCACTTTTCTCATCTACATGTAACTGTCTGTTGGTTCTCCATTGTCCATATGGTCAAGTTCAAGTGCCTTGGCCTGTTTTACAAGGGCCTTGAGAATATAAATAAATTTACCTTTTAAGTCTAGATTGCTGCAAACATGCCTTTCTATTTCTCTATCCTCATCACACCTTATGCCCCAATTACACTTAACCACTCTTCTCCCTGTTAACTTCACTAAGTTAATAAGGCCATGCGCGGTTGTTAGTTGGGTAGGTGGCAGCCTTCTTGCTTCCATTAATGTAATTATTACAGAGAATTGTGTATGTATTTATTAAAAGATCTTAGTAAACAGTAACATGACATTGCATCAGTTGTGTTGTTAACTTCCCTTTAACAAACTACTTTCTTACTTGATTACAAGTCTCATATATCATTCTAGAGTCATCAACATCTACAGATGTCTAAGTGGGCTTTACAAACATTTTTTTCATCAGTCTAGCCATGAATAATCACTAAACGATCAAGAATATATGTAGGGGGTAATTTAACGAAAGGTGGAGACTTTGCAAGAATGGTAAAGAGATTTTGTGTCTAATGTGTCAGATATTTCCATTTTTAATGTTGTAGAATTTATTAGATTCAGAAAGTGTACAGAATAAACATGAAAAATTTTTGAATTTGAGCCCTCTAATATTATATATATTATAATATATAACAAACATTATATATAATATTAATATAGACAGAATTATATGTAATAATAATATAGACTGATATTATATATAATATAAATTATATATACAATACTTATTATATATATATATATTATGTCTTTATATAATAAATATATATAGCTATAATATAAATATCAAAATATTGCATTTTCAAAATATTTGAGAAATTCCGTAAAATGTATATGTGGTACCATCTATTCATATATTATATTATATTTTATTTTATTTATTTATTTATTTTTATTTTTGTGACCATTAAGGGGATCGTAACCCTCGGCATGGTGTGGTCTGCACCACGCTCAGCCAGTGAGCGCACCGGCCATACCTAGGTAGGATCCGAACCTGTGCCCTTGGCACTCCCAGCGCAGCACTCAGCCGAGTGAGCCACAGGGTCGGCCCCTATATTTTATTTTATTACATTATATTACCTAGTATTATGAAACCAGATTCAAGTATCTATATTTTAACTCATTTAACCATATCTATATTTAACTATATTTTAAAAATCTTTTTTACAAAAGGTGATGAGGAGCTAATATCACATAATAATATTTGTGTAATTATTTCAACTTTTATGTAGTTGTTTTTCCTCAGGTAAAAAATACTTGTAGGTTTTCTGCACTGAAAAAGCATGAAAAATTAACACTTTTAAGTGTGACCAATCTTGATCTTTCTTGTTGAAAATAGTTCTGAAAAGACTTGTTCTAAAGCAGCATTTAAAGTTCCTGATACAGCTTGATTCTAAAATAAACAATTCATAATACAAAATAATAATGAATGATTGTTCGGGCCGGCCCGGTGGCGCACTGGATAGTGCGCCGCTTGGGAAGCGCGGCGGCGCTCCCGTCCGAGGGTTCGGATCCCACATACAGACCGGCTCCCGCTCACTGGCTGAGCGAGGCGCGGGAGCAACACCGAGGCTTGCGATCCCGTTGCCGGTCCCCGGTCCGGTACGGGGGCAACACTGAGGGTTGCGATCCGTTGCCGGACACGGAAAAAAGACAAAAGATAAAAAAAAAAAGAAAATATACCACCTTCCTACATTCTATTGCAGAGAATAGAAGATGAAGTACTTCCCAGCTCACTGTATGAGGACAGCATTACCTCAGTACCAAAACTCGACAAAGATATGAGAATAGAAAACTACAAACTGTTATCTCTCATGAACATACATGCAAATAAAAAAAAAAAAAAAAAAAAAAAAAAAAAAAAAAAAAAAAAAAAAAAAAAAAAAAAAAAAAAAAAAAAAAAAAAAAAAAAAAAAAAAAAAAAAAAAAACAAATAATGAATGATTGTTCAATGGTGTATTTAATGTAAGAGTAGAGTAAAATTATTTTACATTTATACGAGGCAAAAACTTATCATTTATGCATTTTTTTTGAAAAGCTATTGAAGGTTTTGCTACAACAAACAAAGGAGCAAATTAAGAAAGAGATAAATATGGAATCCCAGAGGTAGGTACTACAACATGAGAATAAAAACAAAGGGAATTCCCATGATGATGGTGAAGGGAATTCTCAGGGCAAAAGCATCCTAGTAACCTAGAGAGCAACCAGTCTGGACTGGAACAGAAGCACAAAGAGCTCCAATATAGAATGTTTCCAAGGGAAAAAAGTGAAACTGATAGTCTTTATGATACCTTTTAACACACTCAGATTGTATTTCTAAAATATTGTTGGAGAAAGCCAGCATAGTCACAGAATACTATGTGGCTCTACTTTGAATATTTATATATACATAATAGTATAAACAACTAATAGTGCTATAACCCAAAGATATGAAATTACTCTGTTACAGGGATTAAGAAAAGAAGTATGTCATTGGGAAGGGAGTGGGGCTTGAAAGAGAGCTAAATACTCACCTTCTATTATAGAACCTGTGTAAGTTAGTGACTAATGCACAATGAATTATCCCAAACACAAGGGTTAAAACAAAAATAAGCAGGTTAGTGCTATTGGCAGGAAGCCACCACACAAGAATTGTACCACATGGACCTCTCCATGGAGCTGCTTGCTCGTCCTCACAGCACTGAAGCTGGCTTCCCCCAGAGTGAACGATCTAAGAAGAGCAAGATGGAAGATGCGATGTGTGCTGTGGCCTAGCTGTGGAAGTCACACACCAGCATTATCACAATATTCTACTGGTTACACAAGTCACTCAGACCTATTCAGCGTGGGAGGGGACTACACAAGGCCATGAACCAATAATTAAGAATTATTGAGAATCATTTTGAAGGCTAGATACAGCATGAATTTTTTTTAATTGCAAACTTTTTAAATTAAGAAATGTGCATATTATTTGGAAATATGGCATTAACTCCCCAAAAGAAACAAATATGGCATTAACAGAGGTGAAAATGGCTGCTTCTGGGGAGAAAAATGTAGGTGGGAGTGAGAAATGTGGAATTAATGATTTTTTTTATCTCTACAGAACTATTTGACTTTTAAAGTATATACATTTACAACTTAATTAAAATAAATAGTTGTTAACTAATTAATAAAATATAACTTGGTAAATATTGAAGGTTAAAGTATGGTTTTGCTTGTTATTTGGAGTTTTTTTTTTTTTGAGGCTGGCCAGTATGGGGATCCAAACCCTTGACCTTGGTGTTATCGGCACCACACACTATGCTCTAACTGAGCTAACTGGCCAGCCCAGATAAAAGCGTGTTTACTGAGCAAATGAACAGATGACAGAATTGGAGATGTAGGTAAAACTGAAACCACATCTGAATTTGCTTAGCTTCTCTTTTGTTGGGTTTGGTTATGTTACAGGAGTTTCTAACTGGCTGGAGCCTTTTGTCTTAACAATCCAATAGTTTCATTCTTAGAATAACCCTTCTCCATTTTAAATGGTCTTTGTCTACCTTCCTTGTCCTGCTGAGTTTGAGGCTATGATTTTATCTTCCTATGATTTAATTGAGAAAATTAGGCCCTGAATGAACATGTATGTATCACTTTCTACTGCAGATATTTCATGGCCCTGGATAAAGAGGGGGTAGCCTTAATTTTCATGAGACCCCTTTGGTTTCTAGTCAGCCTTCACAATGGGCACATACATTTCTCTACCTCTTCTGAACACCCTTCAAATATCTTAGGTAATAAACTGAAGGCTCTGAAAAGACTAAAGTGTCTGTTGAATGAAGCAGAATCCCACAGTTGAATTAGACTTCATCATTCTATGAACTTTGCCAGCTCTGAAGGAAAACAAGCAGGAAGGATCTCTTCCAACAGCTAGTGTGTTTGTGTTTCTGTCAGCAGCATATTCAGCTGGAAGCTGTGCTGTTCTCCACTAAAAGGCTTGTAGATCTGTTGGGCTTTAATGGGTCTGAAAGATTGTATAATTGAATTTATAACCATCTGGCTCCAGAAGGTATACAAAATCATATTCACAGTGGGTAGATAAGAGGTATAGTTACAGTGAAAATTTTTGGTATGAAATATTGGTTATATCTGGTGAAACATGTAAAGAACCAAAAGCACTTTGGAGGAAGATGGTTGGAGTTGGGATATTGTTGTTGATTATCTGGTGGAGAGAAAAAGAACTTGGATGTTAGGACTATCCAGAAATTGTGTGGTTACTCAACGAAGTTGATCAGCCCTAAAGTTCTACTCTAGCCAAGAAAATATATATATGTATATTTCCCCCTAATGTTTAAGATAAAGTTAATTATGGAAAATAAGAACAATGTAATGGTAACATAGGATAGAATATTTATTTTCCATGTGCCAAGAACATATCAAAATAAAGCCCCATAAGATGTCTATGTGCTGGTCAAGTAGACAGAGATTTTAACGTATTTATTCATGGCATTATTTCAGACTTTGCGTATAGTAGGCATTTAAAAGACATTTGTTAAATTTGATAAATAAACCAATGCTATATCAGCATGGCCTTTTTCTAATCCAAGACCTGGGCATGCAGCCAGAATAAACTCGGGCTGTCTAAAAGCCATGTGCACTCTTGCCAGAGTCATCAATTCTCTCTGGTCCTTCACTACGAAGAAAGTCTGGTTAAACTTAGTGGAAAAGTCCCATAAGCTTCCCAGTGAAAATTTAGAAATGAACATGTGGAATGGTGGTATTAGGATACTTCATACCACTAGGAAAATTATACATCACGAAATCCACCATTTGTTTTTCACAAATACCATGATTAGAAGTGTGAAATCAAGTGGCCTTTGTGAAGATGGATGGAAATACCATTAAAATCTCTTGAAAATGTGCCATTCCAGACATTTGATAGTACCTCAGACTATCTGGTAATCAATATTTATGAAAATTTCTGCTGAGTAAGACTATATATAATGGGTTAATATTCTGAAAATAATAAACTGAAATAATTATTCTTCTTCCTGTAAATCATGTTCCCACAAAACCTTTCTGCCACTACAGCCCCAAAGAAGGGAACTGGTTAATGATGCCTCAAGAATAAGGAGGCTATCACATTAAGAGAAGTCCCTTCTGGACTGTAGACGAAGAAACATAAAGCCTTCCTTGTTTCAACGTAGAAAACAGAACACAGTAAGAAGAGAAACAGGAAGATAGATGAAACAGCCATAACTTGCCATTCCAGGTTGCCATCCTGTAATGGAAAAAATTAAAAATTCACATGTACAAAGTATAAAGCCAAAAGGACGAGGGCTTTGACTCACTTCTAATGTGGGCTTTTAGGAGGAGAGCACATTGCAGCTTGCCCCATACCAATATGCGATTCCCACAGCTGGATGACGTGGAGGCATTGGTAGGATGCCCTGCTTGAGCAGAGGGGACAGCAAGCATTGTTATGCCAACGCTCTCTTCAATCACAGTTATCATGAAAAGCAATCTTTATGCTAGAGTACTGGAGAGGGTTGGAGGATGGAGGAGGAACAACAATAAAGAATGAGGTAACCTCGTAAAGAGGCTGCAGGTGGAGGTGGAGCATCCGAGCCAAGAGTGGGGAAGAAAAGCCTGACTAAATTCTGAAGGCCTGCAGCGCCAGGGAGAGCTGAAATGGAGGAAAATCAGCATAGAGGGCCACTAGACTCTGCTGTTCTAAGTGCATAGACTCAAGTTTCATCTGTTCCAGTTTCAAGAGCAGATCATAGCATAATGCTCACATACCAGGAAGCACAGGGGGCTTTGGAACTTAGCATCCAGGGGACATAAAGATAGACACAGAATTCAAAAGCTCCATCCTCATAAAATCATCTCAGATTTTTTTCTACCCACTAATGTCACCTTGGGTAGGAAGATGAAGTTAAAACCCTGAATGACTAAGTATTTTCCCAAGGAAATTGAGTTAACCTGTGAGAATCTGAGATCCCTCTTTCAGCAACTTTAAAGTTATGTTTGCCCCCAAATCCTCTCTAACTGCCTACAGGGTAAGTGCTTTGAGGGGGGCTTGGGGGGATATTGGAGAAAAGAAAAGAGCTAGATGATTTTGAAACAATCTTGAATTGTGATATGTAAACTTTCAATACACTATAGGTGTTTATTATGTAGGATTGTTTGGAGGACATACCTAGATTTCTAAGAGTTATCTCTAGATTAGGTCAAACCAACGCAGAGCCCCACTTTGGAACCACATTTTTCTCAGTCTATTATAATATTGCTTTGCTGACTTGCACATCGTTACTGTGCCTAAGGCATAAAAGTACTAACTGAAAGGGTAAATGTGCTATCTCAGTAATTTCAGGGATATTGTCAAGGGTGTGGTCAACCACATCATTCAGTATTTGTACCAGAAGTCTCAGCATGAAAAGGTTATTTCCTATAGATAAAAGGAAGAACTTCATTTTCCCTACAGAATTTGTATATTTTTCCTTTTATGACCATTGCAAATCTCATAATTGATTGTGTTTACTGCATTGGTTAACAGAACCCTGATAGCCAATTTTAGTATCTACCACTGACTCTAGGATTGTGTATCTACATATCTTTCTGGTTTTATGCTCCCTGTCTATTTGTGTTTTTGATGGTCATAATTTTAAATTATTACTTTTCCTTTAATATTGTTCTTATCTATTTTTAGACTCATATGAAACACAATATTCCTTAATGATAGGAAATAATGATAAAAACATTTGCCATGGCATATTGAGAATTGCTACGATAGGAATTCTTCTGAGATAAGGTTTACCCTCACAACAACCCATAGCCTATGAGAAAGCTTCTGTACATTCCTGTTTTACTGCTGAGAAAACAGAGGTTTAGTGAAATTATGCAACTTACTCAAATACACAAAGCTAGAAAATACTCAAGCTGGTACACAAACCTATATCTGTCTGAGGGCAAAACCTGATCTCACAGCTGCTGTATTACACCATCAATTTGGAGCAAACTGAGGTTTATATGACTAAATTATCAATTATTAAACAATTGGATTGTTATTAGATGCTTACTTGATTTTTCAGTCCTCTATTGAGGACTAAAGATAGCAGCAGCAGCAGCAATAATCATCATCATCATCGTCGTCAGCTTGTGCTCTTGAGTCTTGTATATTAGTTGTGAAAATAAGACATGAAGATACTTCAAAAACTTCATGGAAGGATTCATATCATCTTTTCATTCTATTTTTGCACGAACTTTTTAAAGTACCCTCATATAAGGAGGGGGAGAAAGAGGTTGGGAAGTGGTTGCTCAATGGATACAAAGTTACAGTAAAAAAAAAAGAGCAATAAGTGTGGTTCTATTTCACAGTAGGGTGACTATAGTTAAAAATAATGTATATTTCAAAATAGCTAGAAGAGCAGATTTTGAATGTACTAACTACAAAGAAAGGATAAATATTCGAGGTAAAGAATTAGCTAATTACTCTGTTTTGATCATTACAAAAGCATACATGTATTGAAACATCACATTGTACCCCATAATATGTACAATTATTATGTGTGAAGTAAAAATGAAATAAAACTTTTAAAGAATTACAGAAGATAATTTATGACTAAATACAAAAAGTGCATGAAAAGATTCATGTTATCTTTCAATTCCATTTTTCCACAGACTTTTTGAAGTACACTCATATGTCATGTACTAAATAGCATGAGAAAGTCATCTGGAAATTTTAAAATAAAAGGAAATCTGCAAATAATAAGTTAATATGGGATTTCTTCTCAGGAAATGAAAATTAAGCTGAATCTAAGTGATGCTAACAATAAAATTGATGAAGGTGAAGACAGAGGCTTTCACATAAAGAAATAGTTAGATATAAGCACAGAAACAAAAATAAAAGATAGCACTTCTGTGGGACTGCATGACTAGGTGTAGTTAAGGAATAGAATTTAATAAGTATGTCAATAATTAGATTTAAATGTCTCAAAAGTTCTAAGCCTGTATGATTGGAAAAAAATATTTCTGATGTGAAATTTGAAAAGCGAATCCATTTGAGAAGTAAAATGAGAAGATTAATTTGCATGTGTTGAGTTTGAAATGATATATCCAATTAGAAATATCGAGTTGTAGAGTTGGAGACACTGTACTGGGAATTGGGTAACAGTCAGGATTTATTACATGGACAGATGAAAGGAGAACAAAGAATATACTGCAGTTCAGGTTCTTTCCAGAAACCAGTCAACACCCGAGCACTAGCGAGGATGTGAATCAGTGAGTTACTATATCTTCTCGGTCTAGGCAAGGAAGCAGCTGTGAAACTGAAGGAGTCTATACGGATGGCAGGCAGCAATGGAAGTAAACCTAGGAGAATAAAAGCAAAACCAGAACATACAACCTCTAGCTGCAGGCCCTATTTATATGTTGCCAGCTCAAGATGAGTGGTTAAAGTGTATGCATTTGTAAGTAAACAGAGGCTGAATCGCATGAGATTTAGTAGGCTGCAATTACAACAAAGAACACTGGACATTCAAGAATATTCTTAAAACTCTAGACATAGATATAATCTTCAAAACAGAGAGGCTGTAAATTTCTTGAAAGTGTACTAGGTATTTAAGGAAGTGATGGTAAAGATAGAAATAAATAGGTCAGAGAAAAGTCTTTGGAAAATGAAAACAATTAGCAAATAAAATCAAAGGACACAGATGAAGGAATGACTAAGAGTAGGAGAAGGAGCGATGCTGGCATCTTTATGACTATGGTCATACACATTACATTTCTCCCTCCCTTACCTGCATTTAAAGATTATATAAAAACCATTAAATATAACACGATAAACAATGGTAATATAATATGCTAGAAAATAAAAGCCTTGACTGTTTTGAAGATGTCATTGTATTAGGCTGGTGTCCCATGGATTTAGAGTGACTGATTATAACGTGTTTTGAAGAAATTTCAAGACTCTACTTACCACTTGATCTCCTCACTATCAACTGTGGTGTAACCTCCTGCCTCTTCACTGATGGAAATGCTCAAACTTAGAGTCCCTAATGAAATGGCCCACAAATGCAAGGCAAATGTGTACAAAAGGCCAAAGTCAGAACGCGTTTATGACACCTAAAGGCAACCTTTTATCTTTTTTTCCCACGACATACTGCTAGCATAAGTTGATTCTGCTTACACACACCTGGAAAGCCACAGATGACCTGCCCCCAAGGACCTTCCCACCCTCACTCTCCCCCCCTCCACTTGTGATAGGCCTTACCTCCCCAATTCTCTCAGAGCAGAGGTCCTCAAACAAGCATTTATCAGAATCACCTGGAGGGCCGTTCACAGGTTAGTGGCCCCGCATTTCAGATTTAGCAGGACTGGAGTGGACTCAAGAATTTGCTTTTCTAACTTATCTCAGGTATTGGTGAAACTGCTGGTCTGAGAACTTAAAGAGCAACTGGCTTAGAAAAATATTGTAGCTATTTATATAGTTATAGTTACTAGTTAATTTCATACTTATCTCCTTCACTAGGCAATAAGGTAAGAAGGAGACTGTGTCTTGTTTATCTTTGAACGCAACTGGGATGACACATTAACACAAAAATTAATATGGGCCTGAAGAATGAACGAACGGATTGATTTACCCTCATTTCTATCTCAAAATACTGTGTTTTGTGTGTGTGTCTATCATCTAATTTAGTATCCCCCTCTCTCTATTCTTCGAGGAAAAAGCTATCTCTTCTATTAAAAGTAAATCTTCAGGCCATAAACAGAGCACACCCAGGGTCCTAGGCAGGAGCCCAGAGCAGCATCCCCTGCCCAGAGCAGGCAAGGAGAACACAGAAAACAGCACTTCCAATGGATAGCCCACCACAGCCACCGCCACAGCCATAGCTGCTACAAAAGTGGTTTGATGCCTCAGCAGTAGCCACAGCTGCCATGCAGGCAGCCCACCAGACACTTGACTGCACTGACACAAGGGGAGTCACCAGCAGAGACCCAAAAAAGAAGAGGACATCTCTCTCCTCAAGGCCCACTCCAGAGTAATAGAAGAAGCAATGCTGTACCGTGCATTTCTGTCTTCTCTTTTTTTTTCTGGGTCAGTCTAGATAAAGGTTTGCAAACTTTGTTGATTCTTTATCAATTTTTGGTTTTGTGGATTTTCTCTATTGCTTTTTCAATTCCCTATTTCATATATTTCTGTTGTAATCTTTGTTATGTCCTGCTTATATTTGTTTTTGGTTTAGTTTGCTCTTCTTTTTCTATTTTCTTAAGGTAGAAGTTTACATTACTGATTTGAGATTTTTCTTGTTTTTAATACAGGTCTTTACAAGTATAGATTTTCTTCTAAGCACCCCATGAGCCCTGCATCCTATGAATTTGATATGTTGCACTTTGATTTTTATCTCAAAGTAATATCTAATTTCCCTGTGATTTAACTTTTTACCCCTTGTTTATTTAGGACAGTGTTGTTTACTTTCCACACATTTGTGGATTTTCTAAATTTCTTTCTGTTGTTTTGGTCAGAGAACATATTATCTATGATCTAAGTTTTTTAAAATGTATTAAGACGGGCTGGCCCAGTGGCGCACTCGGTAGAGTGCGGCGCTTGGGAGCGCGGCGGCACTCCCGCCGAGGGTTCAGATCCCATATAGAGACCGGTCCGCTCACTGGTTGAGCGCGGTGCGGGCGCGACACCGAGGGTTGCGATCCCGTTACCGGTCATGAAAAAAAGACAAAAAGGAAAAAAAAAATGTATTAAGACAAGTTTTGTGGCCTAAAATAAATAAATAATTTTTCTATAAAAGTAAATCTTCAACTTGCAACCTTTATTTTCTGCATTTCTGGAAGTGAGGATTATAGAAGTGAAAAATCTCACTTCCACAATGAAGCATATCACTTCTACAAGTATCCCTTCCCCTTCCAGGCTTTTGCAGTATTTTTTTTTCTCTACTTTTTTACTTTTCCCTAACTCAAAATCTGTGCATGTTCTACTTATTTCAGAAGAGCTTTTGAATATTATTTCCTAACACTTTAGTCTGTCCTGCCCTTTTATCTTGTAACTTTTGGTATGCCCTAAGTCTCAGGCCTCGCATCCCTTATCTCTCAATATCACCTCTCTAAGAAAGCTGTCTGAGGGTCTTTATCTTCAGACTGAACCTCTCACTCAAATTGCAGCCTAGTATTCTATACTACCTTCTAATAAATAACTTCCAAACTGAACAATACCAGAATAAACTAGTTATTATATACTTTACAACATATTTTCTTCCAACCTCTATGTCTCTACTGGTGTCACCATTGGTCTATTCATTCCTAGTATTTAATGTAGCCAAAATCTACCAATTTTCTCTTGAAATAGCTGCATATCCATTTATCTCTCTCTCTCTGAACTTTGATTGCCCCATCTTGGACAATCATGATGATGTGGGATGCTCAAATAAACACTTAACTAATTAATTACTTGACACCAGTTTTTCCTATATAAACAACCCATGTCAACAGAATTTCATAAACATCCTTACATCTTATTCTTCTTCTATTTAAAGTTTCGGAATACACCTTCTCCATGAATATAAACCCCTCTCTCTGTGTAATACTGTCCATTCCTATTTCCCGTTAATGCTAGGCCACTTAGGCCAGCTGCCTCAGTATGCGATGATGTCTCAGGCTCATTCTAGTCTCTGTGGCCTTGCTCAGGATATCTCCCCAGTGGCACAAGCTCACTCTTTCCCCACCTCTGCAAATCTTCTCTACAGGCTTCCTAAACTACTTCCACAAATTGTCTCAAGTCCTTTCTTTCAAACCCTTTTAGGGACAAGATAAAGACGTACAAACCAACATTTATCTCACTTTTCTGAATTATCCTATAACTGACACCACTTCATTCTGTATTTGATTAAATACTTTATTCTGCTTCCTGGTTTTATGTGGATTCATTTTCTAACTAACACACGATCATATACTCCTTGTGGACAATCCTATAGTACCTACAAAAGTAATTTGTACATAATATGAACTCAAATACTTTTTGGCCGTTGAATTATTTAAGACAACTAGTTAAAGAAAGTTAAAGAGAAAATAACTTAATGAGAAGTAACAATCACAGTATGAAGGCTTGACTTGTGATTAACATAAACCTCTAAAAACTTAAATGAATGATACTTTTTTTTAATTAAAGTAACTGCCCCTTTAAGATTTGAAGTCAAATTGTCCTGCACAAACCACAATGACTAAAACAAAGAGAACAATTTCCCCACGTAGTGGTGGGAAAGTCATCCCATATTACCCATTTTCTTGTAATTTTCAGTTGTTTATTAAACAGAGTTTGCCTTTTTAAAAAATGTGTGCATACTCTCAGTACAGCATAACGTCAGCAGTGTAATCTCTTAACTCCTCCGAGTTTGTACACTTGGCTGAGGACCACATATTCAAGCCAAGGATTTTAAAGGATCGGTCTGAAAAGTAATAAGTGGTACCCAAAAGCCGAAAACCCTATAACAGAGTAAAGCACATTTTTCTTTTCCAGAAGATGGTGGCGATGAAGCCACAAGACATGCAGTAAGTCTTCCTTCTTTCCTCCTAGCTCTAAAATACCTCAAGCTTGTTCAAGTACCAGTTTCACATTTACCAGTGTTCCCTGGATTTGGGAGAGAAAAGTGAGAAAAGGCACAGCAGGGCTGTTGACAGCAGGTCCCCCAGCTTCACTGCTTCCAGCTCTGCACCTGTCCACAAATCACCTCACCTTTCTCAAGCCTCATTTTTTTCCTCTCTTTAAAGTAAGGATAGTAACCTACCTCACAGGGTGGTTGTGAGAATTAAAAGAAATAACTTACAGAGAGCATTTAAATGCAATGATACACATACACACACATATACATTCCACGGCCCATTCAGGGCATTTCTGCTTGTGCCCGAGAACCCCGAGAAAAGGGAGGAAATTGTGGAAGTGGAAAGGTGGGAAAGCAAAGGAAGAAAGAAAGGAGAACATCCAGATGTTTGATTTTAAAAAAAAGTATGTTCTTATAATTTTCTGATTTTTAAAAGAATGATACATGTTTGGGAAAATAATTATTAAAAGAGTAATATAATTAAATTGTTGAAAAGTGTTAATTTAGTGTAATGTAAGAGAGAAGAAAGAAGGGTCAAAAGGAAACAACTGTGTATAACTTATGGACACAGTTACCCACAACTGTTTGTAAATACCACTCTTAGCCTCAGCATGAGGTGGTCAGACTAGCTGCCATAGGAACATTTGTAGGCCAAACCCTGAAGAAGTTTCAGAAAGGTGGAGGGGAGAACCGATAGGGAGAGAGTAAGCAGGAGTGTGTAGGGTACACGTAGACAGTGACAGGCAGTAAAGGGATTCAGTCAGAACATCTGTGAAATCCCAGATGGCTAGCCACATCAGTGAGGTCTCAGTGTCATAGTGTCCCAGCACACTGAGTAACATTTAGAGCTGGACAGACCAAAATGTCCTTTGGTCTTTCTCATTGCCTCATTTCCCCACCATTAGCAATTGCCTCTGTGCTTACAGAATATCTGTGCATCATCTGATCTACATTAGTCCATCGAATGATGCACTTGTTCAGAAAGAGATACATGCGACTCTCCAAATGCTCAGGCCAACTTCAGAGGGCGCCAAGCAAGATCCACTTCAACAGATCATAATTTATCCTGGCAGCTGGACAAACAAAAGCAGAGTGACGCAGGAACCAGCTTAAGAAAATTGCCAATCCTCCACCAACTGCTCGTTATATTACTCTTAAATGTTTCTAAATAGGTCAGTTAGAATAACATCATGTGGGCCATAGTATGTCAGAAGAAAATAAATGTCACTTTTAGCAAGTTGAATTCTTCCTCTATTTGCCTTCACTTTGGTCCTTTTATTTAACCATCATCTGGCTGAGGGTAAAAACAAAATTGTCATGGTTTTGTAGTGGTCAGCAGTTTCAATAATTCACATTTCAATGTGGCCCTGTGACAACCGTGGGTCCTTTCCAGGTGGTTTTTGGCACTACCTACAGGGCTGGTCACATGATGTATTTTGCCTTGGAGACTAGAAGAATAATAACAATGACCCCATCTCTCAGAGAACCACAACTTCACTCTGGCGGAGATTCTGAGCCCAGATCTCTGAGATCCTGAGCTCTAAGAGGGGAAGGAGTTCCAGAGTCACCCACCCTCTCTTTCCTCAATATTCAAATGACAAGACAATCCCAAAACAGTTCTTGGGCTGAGCTTGAGCCTCATGTCAGAAGTGATCTCTAATAAGAGTTTAGCCAAATGGAGTTTGTTAATGGCTTTGCACATTTGGAAATGCAACCAGAGGGAATTTGTCAGCAATGATAACTGTAAAGACAACTGACTTCTTTTTGGTTGTGTATATTGTTCTATCTATGATGCTACTGTGGGGAGGGAATTACCAGGATCTATTTCTGGGGTAAGGAAATAGCAAAACTGCAGAGAGCAAAAAGACAGCTGAAGTGGCATTTTCCTGGGTAACTCAGATAGTGTATAATAATCATGCCCTCTTTCTAATATGGGAAACAGTGGTTTCCAACAATTCCTAAATGCCACTAATTCAAAGTTTTCCTAATTGTTAAATGTCAATTTTCAGGGAGCCAAATGTTTCAATTCTGTAGTCTACATTTTTGCTGAAAACATTTATTTATATAAGAACTAAATATGCACCCACAGAACTAGTTCGGAACCGTGTCATGAGCCTGCCATTGCCTGATCTACGGTAGAGTGAGCACTACATATGCGTCTGCCAAGGTCATTGGGGTAGCTGGTTTTCAATAGATAAGCTATCCTTTAATATATTGCTAGCCAACATGTTTACTATATATAGACAGAATATAATACCTCTGAAGAGTGTCATGTAAATAACAATAGGAAAGCTTCATCAAACATTGTCTTCTATGAATTACAAATAAATGCTGGCTACTGAAGATACACAGATGGGGAGACCCAGTCCATTCTTTCATGCTACTCATACTCCAGTAAAGCAAAAGATAACACAAACACAGTAGTAATAGCTCAAGCAGGGGTTAATGAGTGCAATAATAGAAGTATAAACATAGCGCTATTGAGTATGTAAATAATAATTTTTAACTAGTACAATAGGGACAGCTTCTTAAAAAAAAGAGAAGCATTTTATTAGGGCAAAGCAATTGGGATTAAAGTATTAAGGAAGATTTAGTGGATCAATAGCAGAAATAAAGGCAAGAGGCTTTACAGGAGCCAGCATTCATGGCACAGAGAGCAGAATGATGTGATTAGAAGCTAGGGATTATTGAGGAGTAGAGGGTGAGGAGTTGAGGCTGGAAAGTTATATCAGGTCCAAATTACAGACAGCCTTTAATATTATGCTTTGAAATCTGAGCTTTACTTTCTTCTGAATAAGGAGCCATCAAAGGTTTTGATTAAGTAAATGGCATGATGACAATTGTGTTATTGTCTTGTGACAATATAAATGATGAATTGAGAGACAGAGAAATAGGCAAGAAATCATTGTCAAGGATTATTGTGACAGTCCGGATGACAGATCACAAATGATTGAACCAGGAAACTCACAGTGTGCTGTTCAGCAGGAAAAACTCTAAAACACATGGTTTAAGGTAGAGTTCACTTAACAAAAAGATACCTGAATTAAAAAAAAAAAAAAAGACAAAGGAAGATTTCAAGAAACAGCTAAGTGAGAAGACAGTTCTTAGACAAAATACAGAAGGAAAAACTGATTGAGGCACAGGGATCAAAATGTAGTTTTGATCGTGTTGGGTGAGGTTTGAAAAGGGACAACTATACTTAGAAATAACTTCTTTTACAATCTCTGGAAATAGTATCAATGAGTTAGTGGGACAAAAAACAGATGTCAGTGACTTCAAGGATTGAAGAGAGGAATGTGAAGGCAGTAGATGCAGCTTCTTTTGAGAAGTGTGCAACTAACTGGGCCGGTAACACATTTTTGGATCTGCCTGTCAAATATGAATTTTTTAATCTTTTTTTTATGTTGAAGAGAATTATTTTGAGTGGGAATGTTTATGTCCAAAAGGTACTAGAAAAAGATATGATATTACACAAAAAGAAGGTAACAGACAAAATTAGTCTAGAGAATAATAAGTTTAGGAAGACAGTGATAGTAGAACAATAGCTGGTTAGCTAATACTACTGAGTTTATTTGCATGCTATTAAGCATGGAAAACTTGTACTTTCAGAGAAAGAGAAAGAAGACCAATTCTGCATTCACTTTTAAAAAATTGCCTGTGGGAGCTGCAAAATATCTTAGAAATAACTCCATCTCCTTTTACTTGAGAAAACTAAGGCAAACAAACATCTCTACCCAATTCAATTTAAATTTCTCCTTATAATATAAAGAGAAGCATGTAATGTATGTTCAATAAATGTTAATAAATTGAAATAATCAATGACACAGAAGCTTCTGAAGATTTGTTCCTTTTTTGTCCATAAATGGGATATAAATGATAAGAAGGCAATTAGATACATGCTGTATGATAGGAAGATAGAAGAAAACCTATGACACAATCTCAGGCCATGCACTCCAAAGAAACAATGTTTCAGAGAATACATGTGACATATGAAAATCAAGGTACTAAGAGACTTTGGATGACCAGAAATTGCTTGATGTCACACGATGATGAAATTTAATCTAGGAATGTTTTAGGAAGGGTGTTAACTTTCATACAGTTGAGATTAAAGAATCAAGAAAGAGATTAAGGGAACATTCCATATAGATGGCATGCTTATGACTCAGAAGCCTGAAAAACAAATGATAAGCAATGAGCAATAAATTTCTAATCTCTGTTCTAGCTTAGAGCGTGGAATGAGATGTCAGATGAAAAGCAATTACTGCAATATAGTGTCAGTACAGAGCAAGTTACTAGGCAGATTACTGGGTTAAAATTGGGTATGAAAGTTACCATGAATTTTCAGTAGAACCATGCTATTTAATATAAAGTCATGTTGAAGGGCAATTCTGCTGAGTGTAAAAAACTACAAGGGAGATGATTGCAGTAAAAAGGAAACGGTCTGTAGAAGGAGGCAAAATCAGAAAAGTACAACCTCTTAGAGGACTCCTAATAAATACTCTGAATAAAAAAAATATTGAAAACCATTGATAAAGTGTATCTGACTTAAAAACCAAAGAATATTTGCCTTCTCCCTTCTTTATTACTGCCATGTTATGACCTTCTAATAACTCACCCTCAGTCCTGGAGAAATTGGTACTTGATTTATTTATTGTCTTTCTTTCTATTCAAATTTCAGGCACCATCCTAAGAGAGTCTGTCATCTTTATAGAAAATTCATTATAATTATCTAGGATCTTTACTCTTTGACCTTAACAGCTCTCATTTTCATTCCAAATTCTACAAACTTCTATTCTTGGAGTCACATTTTGGGTCTTGTCATCAACAGTATCTATTGCGTGTCAGAAATCTTCATCTCCAATATTCCTTTGTGACAACAGTTAAGGAAACAAAATTCTTAAAATGAATAAAACGAAGTGTTACTGGAAAAATAAAACTAACACAATCTTAAATTGCACTGTGAATAGCATTATGTCCAGACTAAGAAATATTATAGTCCCACCTATTCAATAACTCAAAATTACTATTGTAATTTCCACTGTTATTATTATCCATTGTAATTGCTGTAGTTATGAAGCTAGATTTTTGTGGCTAATTCTAGGAAACTTTTTTACTAACAACACGCCACTGATTATTCAGAGGAGAGAACTAGAATGGTGAGAATGTGAACTCAAAGAGTTCCAACCTCAAAGAACCCCAAGAAGAGTAAATATAAACAGAACCACACATAGTCATGTTATAAACTGATGAAAAACAGATAAGGAGAAAAATCTTAAAAGCAGCTGGGGGCGGGGGACACAGTATTATTTAAAAGGGAGAATGACAATAATAATGGCTGACTTATGATCAGAAATAATAGAGACCAAAAGACAATGGAATGACATCTTTAAAGTGATTGGAGGAAAAAAAAAAAAACCTTTTCATCTCAGAATTCTGTATCTGATAAAATCATCCTTCAAAAATAAAGTGAAAATGAAGACATTTTCAGAAAGAAACTTTTGAAAAATTTGACACTATAAGCAATACTTTAAAAAGTTCGTCAAGATAAAGGGATATGATAGCCAATGGAACCTCAGATCTGCAGGAAGGGATAAAAAGCAGTCAAATGGCTCTGGATTCTGAGATCTTGCAACAAACAATGGTGGAAAAATCATAACATTTTAAGGTACTTTTCCTTAGCCTTAGTGGAGTTGGGAAGGTTTCATGAATAGATATTTAAGTAATACATTGGATAGGAAGATATTCTATCCAATAAGTACAAAATTTTAAAATAAATGTTGAAAAGCAGATGGGCATTTCTTTCCATGCAGACTGGGACAAAATTGATCAAATTGATTCTGAAGCCCAAGAACACTGTATCGTAGAGGATTTGACTATTGCCTTCTCAATTTTAGTGTATATGATACTCAAAGCTTCCAGAATTCAGGCAATCTCAGGAAAGAATTCATACATGATGCAGAGGTCAAAGACCCTAAGACATTTTCCTTTGTGATCTTGAGTAACAAGATTAACTTGAGTGGCTGTCAAGAGTCTATGGGAAGAGCCCAGGCCTGCTGTAGGGACAACAGGAACTATCTCTTCTTTGAAATAAGCACAAAAGATGGCAGGAATGTTACAGTGGCCTTTGAGGAAGCAATGTGAAGAGTTCTTAATACTGAGAATAGTTTAGTTCACTTATTCCCAGCAGATTCATTAATTCCACTGAAGCATAGGCCTACATTACCTGCTGTGGACTGTTAGAAGGTGCTATTGTATTCTAGCCAACTCACACATACATACAACATAATTAAGAAGATGAATTATAGAATATATATTTGAAGAAATGTACCATCTACTGATATAATTAAGCTAATCTATATTGGTGCTTCATTATGGGTGGGAAAAGAAAAATATGTTCACTGAGTAGTCTATTTCCTGAATCACAGAAGCTTGTGATACCTTTTATAGGGTGTCTAATAAAAACATATTTTTAGCTTAATTATTTAACTAGAGAGTTAATAATAATAGAGGCAATCAAAACTGTAACTATAATGAAAACATAAATATCCTTAAAAAGAAAAAGAAAGAAAACCATAGCACATACACTTTTAACAAAGAAAAAAAGTTTATGCTTGAATTTTATTTAGATGGTGTAATAGAAATGTCACTGAAAGGGTGCAAAGGCTCATCTTGGTTTTTAGCAAGCCTATCAGGAAAGGTGATTTTCATGATACAATAGTTACCTGAGCAACTCATAGCTCACTTGTTAGTTACCTCATTCAATTTAAAAGAGAAATTCTGGGCCGGCCCGGTGGCGCACTGCTACAGTGCGCCACTTGGGAGCGCGGCTGCACTCCCGCCAAGGGTTCAGATCCCACATACAGACCGGCCGCTCACTGGCTGAGCGAGGTGCGGGCGCAACACCGAGGGTTGCGATCCCATTGCCGGTCCCGGTCCAGTACGGGCACAACACTGAGGGTTGTGATCCGTTGCCGGTCATGAAAAAAGACAAAAAGGAAAAAATAAAATAAAATAAAATAAAAGAGAAATTATTTACCTAGGCCCATAAGTCTAATCGGTAGCACAATTTCATGATCATCCTCTTCTATATTGCTTATATTTTTTGATTCACTTCATAAACTGTTCACTTAGAAAAAATTTATAATATAAAGCATATAATAAGCACATTCAGATGTATCCCATTACTTAGGAATATGAGTAGTATATACCATTTTATCCAGTCAACCTGGAGAGAAAGCAGAATGTATAAAGGTGTGCAGTTGTTTTTCCCACTTCCTTCATTTACTAACTAAATCCCGGATGTGGGTATTTTGTCTTGCTCTCCCTCCACTGGGAAATTACCTCACGCCTTCCCTTACTCATGAGCTATATACACAGATACTGTGGGCCATTTCCTGCTCAAGTATTAGATTTTGGGAGCAGAACACTAAAAGGTTTAAAATAACATAAGTACTGCAGTCCAAATGTCTGAAATTATCTTTGGAAAAGTCTGTGATATTTTATGCTGAAAAGTAGAGTGAGCATATTTACCAGTTACTCAACACTTTTAATAAATATTTATGTGTTCTATTAAGTATAATACATAGACATTGAATTCAAGAGGGGCAAAGCTAATAAATATGAAATGATAATGTAGTAATAAGCGGAAATATATGATCAAGTGCTAAGTGAAATAGGTTTAAAATGCTGTGAAAATTCAGAGATGACTGAGAATCTAAACAAAGAAAGTTCACATTGCAGCAGAGAGAGGTTGTTCTTAATTAGAGGTTTGACCTTATAGAGTGAATATAATTTGGACTGAGATTAAAGAGGAAGCTCATAGACAGGAAGCAGCATGAACAATAATATGGAAGGAACGTCACAAGCAGGGATAGAGAGAGGAATTAAGAAAAAAATTGTAAAGACCATATCAAAAGGCTTAAGTTAGAAAAATGGAGAGAAGAATGGATCAATAACTAAGGTCTGATTTGGGGGAAAGTAAAAAATTTAACAAAGAGATCAGACAAGATATGTTGGGGTAGAGTGAGCCATGTGTATTTCCTGGTGCTGAAGGATCATGAGAGAGAATTTGTGTTTTAGGGATTCTGGTCTGATGTCCACGTAAACTTCCAGTAAAAGAAACTAGTGACACACGGTTGAACCTAGATGTTGTTGCAGTAATCTAGATATGAAATTATAAAGTTGTGACCTGGCATGATGGGAATGTGAATAAGTAAGTAAATCCAAGACACACTTAAAAGTAAAACTTTGCAAAACTTGGTAGTAGTTGGGAGAATGGAATTATTAATACAAAAAATGTCAGAGAAGTTTGTAAAGCCAAGAAAAGAAAAAGATTAATTGTGCCACTGATCAACATATTGACAAGGATTGGAAAGCAACTGCAACATCTTCATTTTGAGTTAAACATAAGGAATTTGCAGTGAACAAAGAATATCCACATAGTGGTGTTTTACAGTAAGTGAGAAATGTAATATTGAAATAGAGACAAGCAGTCAGGGCTTCTGGTGTTGATTTGAGTGTCATTTACCAGGAGCTAATAGATGGATTACACTCCTTAGCTCATGGGTAACTCATGCCTTATTCTACCTTTATCATCATGTGATAGTTCATTTTATGTGTCAGCTTGACTGGGCCACAGGGTGCCCAGACATTTGGTCAAACATTACGCTGGGAGTGTCTGTGATGGAGTTTCTAGATGAGATTAATATTTGAATCAGTAGGGCCGAGCCTGTGGTGCACTCGGGAGAGTGAGGCGCTGGGAGCGCAGCAACACTCCCGCCGCGGGTTTGGATCCTATATAGGAATGACCAGTGCGCTCCCTGGCTGAGCGCAGTGTGGGTGACACCACACCAAGGGTTGCGATCCCCTTACCGGTCACATAAAAAGACAAAAAAAAAAAAAATTTGAATCAGTAGACTGAGTAAAGCAAATTGTCCTCCCTAATGTAGGTGGGCCTCGTCAAGTCAGTTGAAGACTTAAATAGAATAAAAAGACTGAGCGAGAGGGTATTCCTCCTGCTTGATTGTTTGAGCTAAGTTATTAATCTTTTTTTTCTGCCTTCAGATTCAAACTGAAACATCAATTCTTTCTTTGTCTCGATCCTGCCAGCTTTCAGACTGGAACTACACCATCAGGTCTCCTGGGTTTCAGGCCTTCAGACTCAGACTGGAACTATACCATTAGCTCTCCTGGGTCTCCAGCTTACTGACTGCAGATCTTAGGACATGTCAGCCACAATAACTGCATGATCCAATTACTTATAATAAATCTATCTATGTCTGTCTATCTATCTATCTACATTCCAATGATTCTGTCTCTCTGGAAAACCCTGACTTATAAACATGGTTATTTTGGTAATGTCTCTTATTTCCCCTATCAGACTGCAAACACATTGATATCAGAGACCATATATTCTTAATCTTGTCATCTCTGACACTGCCCAGTATAGTAGTAATAGCAAATGGTCAAGTAAGTTTTGGAAAATGAGACAACAAATGAACACTCAAAATTGAATGAGTTCTAAGAAATTGACACAAATGGAAATAAAGAACATAGAAGAAGTAGATGTTGTAAAAGTCAATGCAATATAGAAAGTTCTGCATACAGTGGTCCCTCAATATCCATGGAGTTTTCATTTCAGGACCTCCCTCAGATACCAAAATTCATAGATGCTCAATTCGTAGTGTTTGCATATAAACTATGCACATCCTCCTGTACATTTTAAATCACCTCTAGATTACTTGTAATACCTAATACAATGTAAATCCTATGTAAATAGTTACTGTACTGTAATGTTTAGAAAATAATGACAAGGAAAAAATTCTGCCCCTCTTCTGTACAGACACAAATTTTTTTCCCAAATATTTTCTATCCATGATTGCTTGAATCCACAGGTGTGGAACTCATGGGTATGAAAGGCCAATGTTATTTTTTACTGAAAAAGCGGAAGAAATAGGAAATTAGTAAAAGGGAGTAGGGCAGAGAAGAATAAAGTTGAGCAATGTTTGGGGTTGGTTGTTGTATTCCCTACACTTATTCCTTTCTTCTAATATAGAAGAGAGACATTGAAATTTTTGAGACAAAGATTGAAGATGAGGAGAAATGTGTAAAGAGGAAAATTCAAACATTTATAGAGACATTAATTAAATCACTAACATTTTCCAATTTGCTTATGTAGGCTTGGATCTAAGGTCTTCTTTTAAAATCAATGTTCCTTCTTTTCAGTCTCAGTAAATAAAATTGCTCTAATGCTGTTTGGTGTTACCAATATGACAAATCATTATTCTCATTATATGATCTCACATAATTATTTTGTTAATAAGACTGGTCTATCTTTTCTACTGACAACATAGATGCAAGAAACAAAAATTTCTTCAAAGCTTCTAGAATTCTGAAAAAGATTGAAAACAATAGTTATAACTAGTCATCTATCCAAAACCCATGGATTTAAAGATAAAACAAATGTCCACTATTCTTAATTTTTCAAACCAAATATGAATAATTTGTCTATGTTTGCATTAATAAAATTTAACATTCCAGGTGACTTAAAGAATAATAGCACACAAAAAAATAAGATTGCCTGTTTTCAATCTTATTGGATATCTTCATTTTGTCGATTTAGCGTTAGACTCATACTAAGCATCTAATACGTGCTTGCGCCATCCTGAAAATCACCCTTTAAGGTAAGTATTGTTATTCTAAATTTACACTACAGTATAATAAGCTTTCAAAAGGTAAACTAACTTGTCAAAGATTAAATAAGCTAATAAATTTGAAGCTGAAGCTCCAGCCACATTCTTTTGACTTCAAGTTCAGTTCTTTTCCTGATTACACTTTGCTGGATTGGTTATAACTGGAAAACTTTTTAGATGGCTAAGTCTCTTTTGAGGCCAAAAAGAGAGATTGTTTTGATATGCTTTAGATAAGTATAAGAAGCTTGCCTCTTAATTTATTTGAAATCATCTTCAGAACTCTGCACATAGCTAATCCTAAATTTCAGCTATTGGGAAGCCACATTTTCCAACAGGGTCTTCTCCTGTGGTCATAGACACAGGCAGTAGCAGAGCCATAGTATATTGGATGATCCCAGAAGAACTTCTGGTCGAAGGACAATTATTCATTTGATATGAAATTTTTGGTAGCTTTCAAAAAGTATCAATAAATTATGAAGTACTGGAGCATTTGCAATTAATCTAGACCTAAAATTCCTGCATAAGATTAATTCTTCTGTGGTTTAAAAATAAAATACGTTGTTTAATAACAAAATGAAAAAAGTAATATACTAAGGAAAACATTTAAAATTTGCAGGTAGAAATGCGCTAACTTTACAAAATAGTGTTAGTAAAGCATAAGAATTTTCTTCTCGGGTCTTTTAAAGAACTGATGATTATTATATTCAACAGAAGCTAAAAGAGTAATAAGATGAGTATCCAAAAAGCAAATATGACAGCCAAGCCGCCAAATTTACCTAAAAAAATATTTATAAATAAGAGATCAACATGATCACGATTACTATGGTTGCTTAGATGTGTCAAATTAATCAGTTCTTTAGTTATTTATCAGTAGCTTCTGTTAAGAAAATTGATTTGACTTTTTGAAAAAACGCAATTTCATGACTACAGGAAAGTGACTATAGGAAAATAAATGGCTGACCATCAAATGTCTCCATACTTTCAAAATCAATTTCACACCTGGATAACCCTATGATGGAGAAATAATAATAATGAAATTTAGACAGAAGACTGACACTACATACATATGTTTTCAAGTGATGTTTTAAGTGATAGTCTATCATATATAGGACCATAAATATAGTATCACTATCACTTTGAGCATTAAAATTTGCCCTGTGACTCTTGAACCTGTTTCTCCAATTTTTTTCCCTTTCTCTTTCTTTTTTTTTTTTTTTTTTTTTTTTTTTGGTTTGTTTCTACAATTGACTTAATTTCTTCTTTACACTGTCTCCTGATGCTGCATCCTGAAAGTGCTTGGGAGAAGGACATAATTCTTCCTATCCCAAAGCCAATTAAGCAACATTACTAATTCGTCTCCATCCGAGAAATACTTTCCTCACATATGTGTTACTTAGTAAAGAATAAAAGATATCACTTTTTCTAATATAGAGGATCTTACATTTCATTAACTTGAAGGTAAAGCAGATATAAATAATATTAATAATAATAATATTTAATTCTGATATAGTCGTACAATTGAAGTGAGATGTGGTATTGCTAATCCAAACAGTGAATAAAAACAAAAATAATTTACATTGAATTTAGCATTTGTTTTTGTTTTTTTAATGTAAAAGATTTCTTTTCTTATTTGCTTATAAAGTAATTAAAATTAATGTTTGCTTCCTGAATAGAATCAGTCCAAATACGGAATTCAGATTTCTCCACTAAAAAATCCACACAGTAAGTAACTTCATGTATTAGAGCTGAATGTGAATATTTAATGGAATGGTGATTGCAGAAGCTCTCAAAGAGCAAGTTCTGACATAAGAAAAAGCATTCTAAGAGAAAACCAATGGGAAGCTATAACATATAAAGTGTAGATAACAGAGTTCAGAACTTCAGGAGACTACATAAAACTTCAAAATATAAGAAAAATTAGGGAACCCACGAAAAAACTATGAATTGTTTAGTATTTTCAAAATCTAACTTGCTCAACTTCTGAGCATTACTGAAAGAGCACAAAGAACACATGATTCATTCCTTTAATTCAGTTACTCATAAATGGATTAGCAATATACATGGGAAACTTTGCAGATTTTAAAAGTCAGAACCACAGTTTATCAACCCACAGACATCTGATGACAAGATGGGAAAGCTTTCTTGGATCTTGGATCAGTCTCCTTGTGAGCTTTGCAATGCTGCTCAAAACCAGGAAATTACACTAGGTTTCTTTTTGTTACTAAAATTTGGCTTTTAGACAGAGTTAAGGGCAATGTTAGGTGTAAATCACAAGAATATTTTGTCCAACTAAAATATTATTTTTGAACTGGGTCTTAGACTGACCTTCATATATATCAGCTGTTCCCAGGCAGAGTAGCAAAAAACATCTGTTCAAAAAACAGTTTATTTTATCCTATCTCCTAATATTGTGCTCAAAAACGATTATGACAGTACTGGGAAAAAAAAAACAGGATTTTCTGTTTTGCGTTCATAGGGAGGAATTTTTTTTATTTAAATAATAAAGTAAAGGGATATAGGATCAAGAACACCTCTTCAATTGCTTAGTTTCTACAAGTTGTGAACTTTGTTTTTAGGTGAGGGGAAGTCTCTGTTATACACTTTCCCTTAGCTTAGAGCTGCCTGGGACTTTGTCCCCTCTTCCCTTCCTTCTCTTCATTGCCAGCCCCTACCTGTTCCCTTTATTTTGCCCAGCCATGTCCTCTAGTGGGAACTATCTTTCAGTTCTGTCTACAGCAGGCCCAGATGCATTCCAGACTAGGGCATTAAGTGCATCAGAAGCTTCACATTCCGTATTGAATGGATCTGGAAATTAGATCTTGTTGCCTGTGAGGGTGCGTTCTAGTTATCAGCTCTATCCTTGGGTCTCAGGATTCTGGATGATTTCTCTCCACTCCACTTGTGACCTAGAGCAGAGCTCCTGCCTTGTGCTCCTGCCTTACAAGCTTATTTCTTTTAAGGGATGAAGACTTGCCTTGAGCCCAGCTCATTTCTAGTTCTGTTGGCCTCCTTCCCCAATGGGCTGGATTCTGTGTCCTGTGTCTCTTCCTGTGCACAGATAGAGTTCCATCATCATCATGAATATTGCTTGGAGAGGAGCCTGATGCCTCTACAAGTCTGCCGTGTAAAGTGCATGCTGTCCCGCCACCTCTGATCATTTCCCATATTCGTGGGAGCTTGAACTAGGTCTGAAATCCTATACGCAATGTGCTCTGTGCAGTTGATCAGCCTGCTGCTCTCATTAGGGCCAGCCTCTTACAGGTCAGTTTTCTTGCCTCCCACAGTTCCGGCTTCTTCTCTCCTTCCTTCCCACTCCTTCCTTCTAACTCATGTGCTGAGGCCTCAGCACAGCTTGTCCCTGTGTGTTCCCATGAACACATCCACATGCCTAGTCCCCTGGTGACACTGTACTACTTTTCATACCTGTATTCGGGGGACTTGTGTAACCCTCTGCTTTCTGACAGCCCTGCCCCTCCTGCCTCAAACTCAAACATATACCTTGTCTCCAAAGCCAATCAATAGAAATGCAAAATAATTCCTTCCTGCTCATTTCTCTGTGCTCAGCTTCTCTATCACCCATCACAGCAACACACAGCATCACCACCCGCCCTGCAAAGTCACAGCCTCTGTGAAAAGAGTCTCATAAAGAAAACCAGAGTGACTATGGCAGAGAGAGGAGTAGAGTTAGATCTGAGTTTAGGGAGGCATTGTTGAGGCCAAACAACCTAAGTCTTATAGAGGATAGAGAAAGAGTGATGTGATTTGTCTCCCAAACAGGGCTTATTTGAGAGTAAAAAGGAACACTATCAATAGGAAAATGCTACAAAATGACAATACATAGGACTAATTGGGATGTATGATCAACTTGTAAGTAAGGGAATTTTGTTTCTAGTCTAAGAGCAATAAGGAGTCTATAGACGAGTTTTAGACTCATTGGGCATGATTTGATTGATCTGCATTTCAAGAATACACCTGCAGGGAAATATCACTCTACACCATGGTCACAGTCCCTCTCTCCAAATTTATCTTTACCATGGGGGATCTCTTGGTAATTATCACTCCACCAACATGCCTGCTCTGGTGTTGTGCTACCACATGGGTAAAAGCTCTAAGACTACCAAGGGAATGTGATTTTTCTGTTCACTTTACAGGGAAATTGAGTTAAATACAAAGCATTTAAAGATGACGTGGGTAGCAATGGTGGCAAAACATTATAACAAACACTCAATTTTCAAGTAAATATGTAGGTTTTTTAAAAATAATGTCATTTTTTTCTTATTTTTAAATACAGACATATTGAACAGAATTAATAAAATGTAGATAATTACAAAAAATAAACTAAAAGCAATTATTATCACAATAATCAAAAGTATAATTATGGGCCGGCCCGGTGGCGCACTGGATAGTGCGCCGCTTGGGAAGCGCGGCGGCGCTCCCGCCCGAGGGTTTGGATCCCACATACAGACCGGTTCCCGCTCACTGGCTGAGCGAGGCGCGGGAGCAACACCGAGGGTTGCAATCCCATTGCCAGTCCCCGGTCCAGTACGGGGGCAACACTGAGGGTTGCGATCCGTTGCCGGACATGGAAAAAAGACAAAAAAAAAAAAAAAAAGTATAATTATATTTTTGGTCTACTTCCTTCACCTCCTCTCTCTCTCTCTCTCTCTGAGATGATACTATAGTTTTAGTCTTACTTTTTCCATGCTACATCACATCATTTTCATTTTCCCATGTAATTGACATATCTTGGCAAATATTATTTTAATTTCTGCGTAATGTGCCATCATATGGAGATACCATATCTTAATAATTTCTCAGTTGTTGAGCATGTTGATAAAAACTTTGGCAAAAATATGTATCTGTATTTCAGAACACTTCTTTATAATGAATTCTTAGAAGTGGAGTTACTCTATAAATAGATAATGACATGTTTAAATTTTTTGATACGTATTGCCAAACTGCTTAACTGAAAGTGTGAAGTGATTTACAATCCTATCAGCATCAGATGAGAAAGCCCAAGTCACTATCTCAAGTTTCTAAGCTTGTCACTTGGTGGACTGAGAAGGTGGCCTGCACTGTTACTGCTTTATGTAGTTTATTGTGGTTTTCTCTGTGGCGTACTATGTAATCTTTTGTAAATATCCATGGACAATAGAAAATATATATTTTTAATTCCCCTGATTGCTGGTAAGAGTTTTATAACTATTAGTTAATCTACTTTATTAAATATTTTTTTCAAGTCTTCTGTAACAATTCATCTAGTTGTTGTTCACTAAACTAAAAGCAGGATCTATTTTGAGTTCCATGATCAGTAATAGATTAAAAATACCTTTAAAAATCTTCCACTAAAATTAGTTTTCTCCTCATATTTCAGATAGCTTTTCATTTGTCCGTGTTTAGGATCTAATTCTAGATACATAGATATGATCACTACTGTTGAATCTTCACTAGAAATTTTACCCTGTAGCAATAAAAAATACTTCATTTCTATTTCAGCTAATATTATTTTTTCCTGATTAGTTTCTTCATGTAGACTTGATCATTTACTTTGTTTTCACCGAAAGATTTCAATTTTGTTTACTCCAGGCTTATTTAATTAGTTTAAGTAGAAAGCATACACTGGATTTAGCTTAATACAATCTGACACTTTTAATGATCTGATTCTTTCATATGTATTATATTTTTATATTTATTCTTGCTTCTGTCATTTCATATTATGATCTCCTTTTCAATGTTTCTTTCTCTTCTGAAGTTTTTGAAATAAGTGGCATTTGTGTGTGCTATTAGACATCCTAATTCCAGTAGTATAGCTTACCAAAGACACTTTAAAAATCTGTGTTTAAATGTCAAAGTCAATGATATATATAAATAATTTTAAATCATTTTTTAAAAGGTGTAGTTTTAATATTTTGTTTTGCTCCCTCTCTTTTATCAGATTTTAATTTGATGTAAGTTGTAAATATCATCAATTTTCATTTTTTATAAAAGTAATGATCCTCTTTAAAATAAAGCGTAATTTTGTTACTCACCTCTACGTGCTTGTGTCAGTGTTCAAACAATTCCAACCATGACTATCTCATTCCTGAGTTCCTTATTTTGATTCATCTTTCATCTACTACCACCAGAAATACACCACCATCTCTAGGCCTTAGGGCTCGGGTATAAGAAATAAAAGAGGCTTACCTCTCATCCCATCTAAAATTCACATCTCTCCTATCATCTCCTGCCCCAGGCTGACACTGGGAACATGTACTTGCTTTAGAAGACATTTCAACTGCCCCCTGCCTCTTCCATGGGTGTGACAGAACCCCATGGCATGATTAGGTGTCATTTTCCCTTCTTTAGGGCTGGAAACATAATATAGATTTGCAGTTAGAGTCTGAACTGGTGCTTGTGTTTGGATTAGAAAAATATTCTGCTATTCATGCGAATGCTTTTTTATTTGATCTTTTCTATTCTTTCATTTGGAAGTTGGGTCTTTAGGTTGACTCCTCCATACTTGCCATCATCTTAACCCTATTATCCTACTTTTTTTTTTTTTTTTTTTTTTTCCAGAAAGAAAAATTGAATTTTTTTTTTCATTTACCAAAATTTTTTTTTACAAAATTTAGCCTTTTCCATTTTT